>NC_135819.1:9296939-9417826 GCF_964213995.1 Mustelus asterias | reverse complement strand
AGAGTGGGAGGGAGGAGGCAGAGTGGGAGGGAGGGAGGAGGCAGCGCGGGAGGGAGGTAGTGCTGGAGGAAGGGAGGCAGAGCGGGAGGGAGGAGGCAGAGATGGAGGGAGAGGGAGGGAGGAGGCAGAGATGGAGGGAGAGGGAGGGAGGAGGCAGAGATGGAGGGAGAGGGAGGGAGGAGGCAGAGAGGGAGGGAGAGGGAGGGAGGAGGCAGAGAGGGAGGGAGGAGGCAGAGATGGGGAGGGAGGGAGGAGGCAGAGAGGGAGGGAGGAGGCGGAGAGGGGAGGAGGCAGAGATGGAGGGAGGGGGGGAGGAGGCAGAGATGGGGAGGGGGTCAGGGAGGTCATGGAGGAACTTGGCAATAAAGGTAAGAATTTGAAACGAGAGGTGTAGCTGCAGTGTGCGCTATAACAAGCTACGGGGCGATTAGGACCGGCTGTGAGTTCGTGTGGACAGTAGAGTTTTCGATGAACTCGGTGTTTTTTGCAGGTTTGGAAACCAGACTCGAATGATTGGTGAGGCAGTGTGAAAGGTGCTAACCTTGAACCTGTCTTCACACTGGGGCAGGGAGAGATTTCCCAATGAACATCCTTGTCCTTGGGATCCAGCGCACGCACTGGGTAAGGAAACGAACCCGGGCTTCCGCTCGGTGGAATTTTATTCTCATTTTAAATATTAATGTGACTTTTCTTTCATCCTCCACAAGGCGTGTCCTCCTGTCAAACCCAAGATGCTGAATGTTCACCTGGTCCCACACTCGCACGATGATGTGGGCTGGCTTAAAACAGTGGATCAGTATTACTACGGAGGTAAATATACAACACTTTACTGTAATTCTGTTCTGACAGCGGTGACTCTGCACCGAGACCCTCAGGGTAACAGCTATAACTCTGTACTGAGACCCTCGGGGTAACAGCTATAACTCTGTATAAGACCCTCGGGGTAACAGCTATAACTCTGCACCGAGACCCTCAGGGTAACAGCTATAACTCTGTACCGAGACCCTCAGGGTAACAGCTATAACTCTGTACCGAGACCCTCAGGGTAACAGCTATAACTCTGTACCGAGACCCTCAGGGTAACAGCTATAACTCTGTACCGAGACCCTCAGGGTAACAGCTATAACTCTGTACCGAGACCCTCAGGGTAACAGCTATAACTCTGCACTGAGACCCTCAGGGTAACAGCTATAACTCTGTACTGAGACCTCGGGGTAACAGCTATAACTCTGTACTGAGACCCTCGGGGTACAGCTATAACTCTGTATAAGACTCTCGGGTAACAGCTACAACTCTGTATAAGACCCTTGGGGTAACAGCTATAACTCTGTATAAGACTCTCGGGTAACAGCTATAACTCTGCGCCGAGATCCTCGGGGGTAACAGCTATAATTCTGTATTAAGACGCTCAGGACTCTTGTGAGGGAGTTCTGCATTCTGAGGCTGTGGCTTTCAGATCAGATATAAAGTTTCCTGGTAATGTTTGAAGAAGATCAGAGAACCCTCTCAGTGCCCTGGGCCAACATTCCTCCCTGTGTGTGAGTCTCAACCTTTGAACCAGGCTCTCGGGAGGTGAAATGAGGAAGCAGCCCTTTGGAAAGGAGCAAAGTGAAAAAATCTAGAACTTGTTCACCCTAAAACACTGGGACAATGGGAGCTTTGGAGACGGAGATTACTGCCGAGTGAGGATATGAAGGAATGCGGAACGATTCCGGGTCATGGGGATGTGGTGTAGATGAGCCAGGGTTTAACTGAGCAGCAAGACCGGCTCCGGCTACCTGACATATCCGTCTACATCTGGTTTGCTTTCCCGAGACAGCTGTGATGTTTTCAGATGTTTTGATGCTCAAGTTCAGGAAATAGTTTTTGTTTTTTTACCCTGTTCAGGCGAGACTGGAATCCAGCGTGCTGGGGTACAATACATTCTAGACTCTGTGATCCCACAACTGTACGCAGACCCGGCCAAAAGATTCATCTACGTGGAGGTAGCTTTCTTCTATCGCTGGTGGAAGCAACAGAGTGACCGTACGAAGAAGGTGGTCACACAGCTGGTCAATGAAGGTGCGTTGGAGCACGTGCGGTGGTGGGGTGGGGGGGGGGGGGGGGGGGGGGGGGGGGGGGGCGGGGGGGGGGCGGGGGGGGCGGGGCGGGGGGGGGGGGGGGGGGGGGGGGGCGGGGGGGGGGCGGGGGGGGGGGGGGGCGGGCGGGGGGGGCGGGGGGGGGCGGGGGGGGGGGGGGGGGCGGGGGGGGGGGGGGCGGGGGGGGGGGGGGGCGGGGGGGGGCGGGGGGGGGGGGGGGGGGGGGGCGGGGGGGGGGGGGCGGGGGGGGGGGGGCGGGGGGGGGGGCGGTGGGGGGGGGGGGGGGGGGCGGTGGGGGGGGGGGGGGGGGGGGCGGTGGGGGGGGGGGGGGGGGGGGGGCGGTGGGGGGGGGGGGGGGCGGTGGGGGGCGGGTGGGGGGGGGGCGGGGGGGGGGGGGCGGGGGGGGGGGGGGGGGGGGGCGGTGGGGGAGGGGGGCGGTGGGGGGGGAGGGGGCGGTGGGGGGGGGGGGGCGGTGGGGGGGTGGGGGGGGGGGGGCGGTGGGGGGGGGGGGGCACAGGCCAGGAACGCGCAGGTTGGGGCAACATAACAGGCAGTGGTGGATCATCCTTGTCATGGATTCCACATTGAAGATTTGACGATCTGTATTAACCTGGAGTCAGGTTTCTTGTATTTGCTACTTTAGGGATGTTGCCAATACAAAGCGATGGATTCACTGCAATCCCAATCATTACAATTTACAATGTCACAACCAGAGAAAAATCTGTGAATATTCTTCCTGCTTTCTGTGAAATTTAAAAATGGTAGCATCAACACATGGGTCGGTCGGTGCGGTACGTCAGCACACGGGTCGGTGCGGTACGTCAGCACACGGGTCGGTGCGGTACGTCAGCACACGGGTCGGTGCGGTACATCAGCACACGGGGCGGGGCGGCGCGTCAGCACACGGGTCGGGGCGGCACGTCAGCACACGGGTCGGGGCGGCACGTCAGCACACGGGTCGGTGAGGTACGTCAGCACATGGGTCAGGGCGGCACGTCAGCACACGGGTCGGGGCGGCGGGTCGGGGCGGTATGTCAGCACACGGGTCAGGGCAGTACGTCAGCACACGGCTCAGGGCGGTACGTCAGCACACGGGTCGGGGCAGTATGTCAGCACACGGGTCGGTGCGGTACATCAGCACACGGGTCGGGGCGGTACGTCAGCACATGGGTCGGGGCGGTACGTCAGCAAATGGGTCGGTGCGGTACGTCAGCACACGGGTCGGGGCGGCACGTCAGCACACGGGTCGGGGCGGCACGTCAGCACACGGGTCAGGGCGGTACGTCAGCACACGGGTCAGGGCGGTACGTCAGCACACGGCTCAGGGCGGTACGTCAGCACACGGGTCGGTGCGGTACGTCAGCACACGGGTCGGTGCGGTACGTCAGCACACGGGTCGGTGCGGTACGTCAGCACACGGGTCGGGGCGGTACGTCAGCACACGGGTCGGGGCGGTACGTCAGCACACGGGTCGGGGCGGTACGTCAGCACACGGGTCGGGGCGGTACGTCAGCACACGGGTCGGGGCGGTACGTCAGCACACGGGTCGGGGCGGTACGTCAGCACACGGGTCGGGGCGGTACGTCAGCACACGGGTCGGGGCGGTACGTCAGCACACGGGTCGGGGCGGTACGTCAGCACACGGGTCGGGGCGGTACGTCAGCACACGGGTCGGGGGCGGTACGTCAGCACACGGGTCGGGGCGGTACGTCAGCACACGGGTCGGGGCGGTACGTCAGCACACGGGTCGGGGCGGTACGTCAGCACACGGGTCGGTGCGGTACGTCAGCACACGGGTCGGTGCGGTACGTCAGCACACGGGTCGGTGCGGTACGTCAGCACACGGGTCGGTGCGGTACGTCAGCACACGGGTCGGGGCGGTACGTCAGCACACGGGTCGGGGCGGTACGTCAGCACACGGGTCGGGGCGGTACGTCAGCACACGGGTCGGGGCGGTACGTCAGCACACGGGTCGGGGCGGTACGTCAGCACACGGGTCGGTGCGGTACGTCAGCACACGGGTCGGGGCGCTACGTCAGCACACGGGTCGGGGCGGTACGTCAGCACACGGGTCGGGGCGGTACGTCAGCACACGGGTCGGGGCGGTACGTCAGCACACGGGTCGGGGCGGTACGTCAGCACACGGCTCAGGGCGGTACGTCAGCACACGGCTCAGGGCGGTACGCTAGTCTGGGCGTTGAACCTGGGATTTACTAATCTGAAGGATTGACTCAGTTTCCCCCCCGGTGTTTGAACCAGCTCGGGGGGGGCCGGATTGGGAGCTGTCACTCCGGGACGGGATTGGGTATTTGCAGTTGTAACGGATTGGGTTTTGTTTGTACAGGCAGGCTGGAGTTTGTGAATGGCGGCTGGTGCATGAATGATGAGGCAACCACTCACTACAATCCCATCATCGACCAAATGACACTGGGCTTCCAGTTCCTGAATGACACTTTTGGCGAGTGTGCCCGGCCGCGGGTAGCCTGGCACATCGATCCGTTTGGGCACTCCCGGGAACAAGCCTCCCTCTTTGCTCAGGTACCGTCGACAGGCATTTCATTAGCCAATTATCTCTCTAATTATAGACCCCATTCTGTGTCCAGAAACCTCACTGAAAACATTGTTAATTTAGCTGTTCCCATTTGAAATTGTTGTGTTAACATTTCGTTGGTGGAGTTTGCCAGTTACGATGCAGTTGCAGCCTAGCTGTTGGTTGCTAGTTAATGGAAAGTTAGCAGTACTCGTTCTTGGTATAACTGCTAGTTAATAGCTAGTTAGCAGTGCCTGCTCTTGGTGTATCTGCTAGTTAATAACTAGGTAGCAGTGCCTGCTCTTGGTGTATCTGCTAGTTAATAACTAGGTAGCAGTGCCAGCTCTTGATGTAGCTGCTACTTAATAGCTAGTTAGCAGTGCCAGCTCTTGGCGTACCTGCTATTAATAACTAGTTAGCAGTGCCAGCTCTTGGCGTAGCTGCTAGTTGATAGCTAGTTAGCAGTGCTCGCTCTTAGTGTAGCTGTTAGTTAATAGCTAGTTAGCAGTGCCAGCTCTTGGCGTACCTGCTAGTTAATAACTAGTTAGCAGTGCCAGCTCTTGGCGTACCTGCTAGTTAATAACTAGTTAGCAGTGCCAGCTCTTGGCGTACCTGCTAGTTAATAACTAGTTAGCAGTGCCAGCTCTTGGCGTAGCTGCTAGTTAATAGCTAGTTCGCAGTGCCAGCTGCTAGTTAGCAGTGCCAGCTCTTGGTGTAGCTGCTAGTTAATAGCTAGTTAGCCATGCCAGCTCTTGGTGTATCTGCTAGTCAATAGCTAGTTAGCAGTGCCAGCTCTTGGTGTAACTTGTTTTATTCATTTATGGGATGTGGGTCACTGGTTAGATCAGCATTTATTGCCCATCCCTAATTGCCCCTTGAGAAGGTGGGGGTGAGCCGCTGAAGTCCATGTGGTGTAGGTACACCCACGGCGCTGTTAGGGATTAGGGAAGGAAATCCAGGACCCAGCGACAGTGAAGGAACGGCGATATATTTCCAAGTCAGGATGGTGAGCGGTTTGGAGGGGAACTTGCAGGTGGTGGTGTTCCCATGTATCTGCTGCCCTTGTCCTTCTAGATGGAAACGGTCGTGGGTTTGGAAGGTGCTGTCTAAGGATCTTTGGTGAATTGCTGCAGTGCATCTTGCAGATGGTACACACTGCTGCTACTGAGCGTCGGTGGTGAAGGGAGTGGATGTTTGTGGATGTGGTGCCAATCAGCGGGGCTGCTTTGTCCTGGATGGTGTCAAGCTCTTTGAATGTTGTTGGAGCTGCACCGATCCAGGAAAGTGGGGAGTATTCCATCACACTCCTGACTTGTGCCTTGTAGATGGTGGACAGGCTTTGGGGAGTCAGGAGGTGAGTTACTCGCTGCAGTATTCCCAGCCTCTGACCTGCTCTTGGAGCCACTGTGTTTGTGTGGTGAGTCCAGTTGAGTTTCTGGTCAATGGTAACCCCAAGGATGTTGACAGTGGGGGATTCAGTGATGGGAACACCATTGAAGGTCAAGGGGTCAGAGTATCTCTTATTGCTGGTGGTCATTGCCTGTTCGGTAATATCCAGAGAAGCGTACTTGCAGGGATTAGTCACTAAGCTGTGGTAATGTTACACAGTGCGAGTTATATTCTCTCTATCGATTGCTCTCTCTACAGATGGGCTTTGATGGCTTTTTCTTTGGCCGTCTGGATTACCAGGACAAGAAAGACCGAGAAAACCGCCGGGAAATGGAGCAAGTGTGGAGAGCCAGCGCCAATCTGGCGAAACCCAATGCTGACCTGTTCACAGGTTGTTCAAACTGTTTCCCCACTCTTCCTCCCTCACCTCCAGCTACCAGTTGCTGAATTGAAAGTGTGTTCTCTGTTTTTGCAGCGATTTCATTGCTGGGGGGAACAGTGTGAGTAACTAGAGTAAGATCAACAGCGAGGCGATGAGGAGGCGATGGCTTAGTGGTATTATCGCGAGATTATTAATCCAGAAACTCCGCTAATGTTCTGGGGGACCCGGGTTCGAATCCCGCCACGGCAGATGGTGGAATTTGAATTCGATAAAAAATATCTGGAATTAAGAATCTACTGATGACCATGAAACCATTGTTGGAAAAACGCATCTGGGTCACTAATGTCCCTTTAGGGAAGGAAATCTGCCGTCCTTACCCGGTCTGGCCTACATGTGACTCCAGAGCCACAGCAATGTGGTTGACTCTCAACTGCCCTCTGAAATGGCCCAGCGAGCCAATCAGTTCAAGGACAACTAGGGATGGGTAATAAATGTTGGCCCAGCCAGCGACGCCCATGTCCCATGAATGAATAAAAATAAGTACTGTAAAAGCAGCTTGTTTTATGGGATGTGGGCATCGCTGCTGGATCAGCATTTATTACCCATCCCTAATTCCCCTTAAGAAGCTTGACGCTACAGTGAGAGTTACAAGCAGAGGATGGTATAAGAAAGGTTATTAAGAGTGGAGATTTAAAGCGATGGGCATTGCTTGGATTTGGAGGGGAAGGAATGGTAATGAGATCATTGGATACGATGGTATAGTGGGAATGTTACCGGGCGAGTAACCCAGAGGCCTAGACAAATGGTCCAGGGGCATGAGTTCAAATCTCACACAGGCAGATGGAGAATTTCAGTTCAATTGATCACCTAGAATGAAAGGTTTGTGTCAGTAACGGCAGGAATTGACCCAGCTGGTTCACTACAGGGCAGGAAATCTGCCACCCTTACCCGATCTGGTTGATAGGGGCGGCACGGTGGCACAGTGGTTAGCACTGCTGCCTCGCAATGCCAGGGACCCGGGTTCAATTCCAGCCTCAGGTTACTGTCTGTGCGGAGTTTGCACGTTCTCCTCGTGTCTGCGTGGATTTCCTTCGGGTGCTCCAGTTTCCTCCCACAGTCCAAAGATGTGTAGGTTAGGTGGATTGGCCATGCTAAATTGTCCCTTCGTGTCCAAAGATGTCCAGGTTAGGTGGATTGGCCATGCTAAATTGTCCCTTCGTGTCCAAAGATGTCCAGGTTAGGTGGATTGGCCATGCTAAATTGATTTGATTTATTATTGTCACACGTATTAACATACAGTGAAAAGTGTTGTTTCTTGTGCGCTATACAGACAAGGCATACCATACATAGAGAAGGAAAGGAGAGGGTGCAGAATGTAGTGCTACAGTCATAGCTAGGGTGTCGAGAAAGATCAACTTAATGCAAGGTAGGTCCATTCAAAAGTCTGACAGCAGCAGGGAAGAAGCTGTTCTTGAGTCGGTTGGTACGTGACCTCAGACTTTTGTATCTTTTTCCTGACAGAAGAAGGTGGAAGAGAGAATGTCCGGGGTGCATGAGGTCCTTAATTATGCTGGCTGCTTTGCCGAGGTAGCGGGAAGTGTAGACAGAGTCAATGGATGGGAGGCTGGTTTGCCCCTTAGTGTCACAAAGATGTGCAGGTTAGGTGGATTGGCCATGCTAAATTGCCCCTCAGTGTCCAATAATGTGTGGGTTAGGTGGATTAGCAGGGTAAAAGTGTGGGCTTGCAGGAATGCTCTGTCAGAGAGCCGGCGCAGACTCGATGGGCCGGATGGCCTCTTTCTGCTCCGTAGGGATTCTATGATATGCGACTCCATACGCACAGTAATGGGGGTGACTCTCCGGAATGCCGAGCGGGTCACCCGGTTACGTACACGAAGGTGGCTGGCCGCCACTTTCTCCGGGGCAGTCGGGGGGGGGGGGGGGGGGGGGGATGGGCAATAAATACTGAGCCTTGCTAGTGGGGACCGCGCCCTTAAAATAAAACAATTAAATGGCAGCTTGGTTTGGAGAGGGAAGCAGAGTGAATTCAAGATGGCGGCGGGGAGGAGAGCGGGGAAGGAAGCGTGGGAGTAAAACTGTTTGGGGTTTATGAAAGAACTCCACCACCTGTTTGATTGGACACAGGGTTATAGTTAACACCATCCTCACTTACCTTTTAGTTTACTTGGTCGGAAGAATCATTCAAGCTTCTTGCGTCTTTTTCCAGGTGTTCTTCCCAACGGATATAACCCTCCGAGCCGGCTCTGCTGGGATGTGCTTTGTACGGATGACCCCATCAAGGATGATAAAGGCATGGAGGAGTATAACGTGGACGAGATAGTTTCCTATTTCATACAGATTGCACACCGGCAGGTGAGTTCCGCTTGCCTTCCACGCGGATTCACGTCAGACGTGAGATTCCCCCACCGTTTTGGCTGGGTGTTTAGAACCGTACACTGAGCCTCCGTAACGGGGGAGGAAAACATCGGCCAGAGTTCCTGCTCCTCGGCCCACTCTCTCTCCTCTGCTGGGACGTCTTGCTGAGAGTTCAGGAGAGGCTGGTCTCCTGCTGTGATGCCTGCCAGAGTCAGATAGTCAGGAGGCTGGCCACAAACCGGCTCCCCAGTCTGATTCTAGCCTCTGATCTTCTGTTTAACAGTCCTCGCCACTGGGAGGTGCTGCACCCTTCACTCCCTGTCCCGTCCCGCGATATAACTCCGGTCTCAGACAGAGTGGAGCTTGTCCTGAGCTCAGCTCTCTATCCTTTTCCCTATATGGGGCAACGTCTCGCCCATGCTGGGTTGTGACCAATCTCCTAACAGTACCACACAGTGGGGCTGTGTTTGTTTGTAATTGCCAAAGGGGCTGCGCTGTTTGTAATGGCCAAAGGGGCTGCGCTGTTTGTAATGGCCAAAGAGGTCACACTGTTTGTAATAGCCAAAGAGGTTACACTGTTTGTAATGGCCAAAGAGGTTACACTGTTTGTAATGGCCAAAGGGGCTGCGCTGTTTGTAATGGCCAAAGAGGTCACACTGTTTGTAATGGCCAAAGAGGTCACACTCTTTGTAATGGCCAAAGAGGTTACACTGTTTGTAATGGCCAAAGGGGCTACACTGTTTGTAATGGCCAAAGAGGTTGCGCCGTTTGTAATGGCCAAAGGGGCTACACTGTTTGTAATGGTGAAAGGGGCTGCGCTGTTTGTAATGGCCAAAGGGGCTGCGCTGTTTGTAATGGTGACTTAATTCCTTCTCCCCAGTGACCATTCCAGTGAACCTCCTCTGAATTTCCTTAAGACTTTCATATTATTCCTTCAGTTTGAACAGGTTGCTCCAGCTGAGGTCTAACCGGTGATTTAGAAAGATTTGTAATACTGGTTGGTGTTGAAATTCTCAAAAGTTTTGCGATGTTGTAATCGGAAAACACACGCTGTAAATGCTAAGAAAATCTCAGCAGGTCAGGCAGCATCTGTAGAGAGAGAAAACAGTTAACATCTTGAGTCCGGAGGACTGTATTTCAACTGGAAACGGGGTGGTAAGTGCCTGGAACGCGCTGCCAGAGGAGGTGGTAGAAGCAGATACAATAGCAATGTTTAAGAGGCATCTTGACAGATACATGAATCGGCAGTGAATAGAGCGAGGTGGACAGTGTAGAGGCAAAGGGTTTTTAGAAAGGCATCATGGGCTGGTACAGGCTTGGTGGGCCGAAGGGCCTGTTCCTGGACTGTACTGTTCTTTGAAACATTGGCTCTGTTTCTCTCTCCACAGTTACTGCTGAGATTTTCCAGCATATTTTGTTTTTGTTTTGGGTTTCCAGTGTTTTGCTTTTGTTACGATGTTCGCGCCTTTGTGTGTGAGTGTCTAACAGAGTGTGTGCTTCCTAAATTAAGGCAAAGAACTACAGAACCAATCACATCATCATGACCATGGGATCAGACTTCCACTTTCAGAGTGCGGGCATGTGGTACAAGAATCTGGATAAACTGATCAAATATGTCAACGCTGCGGTAATATCTCGACAAAACTCTCATCTGCTCACTTTCCAGCAACTGTGTTTAATTCAGCTTTACTTACAGTCTCTCTCTGGGGCCTACACTATTCCCCAATTCACAGTCTCTCTGGATCCTACACTATTTCCCAATTCACAGTCTCTCTGGGCCCTACACCATTCCCCAATTCACAGTCTCTCTGGGCCCTACACCATTCCCCAATTCAGTCTCTCTGGATCCTACACCACTCCCCAATTCACAGTCTCTCTGGGCCCTACACCACTCCCCAATTCACAGTCTCTCTGGATCCTACACCACTCCCCAATTCACAGTCTCTCTGGGCCCTACACCATTCCCCAATTCACAGTCTCTCTGGATCCTACACCATTCCCCAATTCAGTCTCTCTGGATCCTACACCACTCCCCAATTCACAGTCTCTCTGGGCCCTACACCACTCCCCAATTCACAGTCTCTCTGGATCCTACACCACTCCCCAATTCACAGTCTCTCTGGGCCCTACACCATTCCCCAATTCACAGTCTCTCTGGATCCTACACCATTCCCCAATTCACAGTCGCTCTTTCTAATGCTATTTTGAGGTGAATTTGGGGTCAGGGGTGAATCATTCAGTCTAAAGTCCCAAAACAGGGAACTCCTTAACAATATGTCGTGGATTTGTAGGAGCGAACTGTGAGATTCCGGGAGTCTTCACTGTGCAAACATTGGTCCGTGGTAGCACAGTGGTTAGCACTGCTGCCTCACAGCGCCAGGGAACCGGGTTCGATTCCCGGCTTGGGTCGCTGTCTGTGTGGAGTCTGCACGTTCTCCCCGTGTCTGCGTGGGTTTCCTCCGGGTGCTCCGGTTTCCTCCCACAGTCTGAAAGACGTGCTGGTTAGGGTGGATTGACCCGAACTGGCGCCGGAGTGTGGGCGACTAAGGGATTTTCACAGTAACTTCATTGCAGTGTTAATGTAAGCCTACTTGTGACACCAATAAATAAACTTTAACTTTTGTAAGTCTGCCTCTTCTCCACAGCAAATGTGGGGAGAGAAATCATAGAAATCCTACAGCACAGAAAGAGGCCATTCGGCCCATCGAGTCTGCACCGACCACAATCCCACCCAGGGCCTACCCCCATATATTTTACCCACTAATCCCTTTAACCTACGCATTTCAAGACACTAAGGGCAATTTTAGCATGGCCAATCAACCTAACCCGCACATCTTTGGACTGTGGGAGGAAACCGGAGCTCCCGGAGGAAACCCACGGAGACACGAGGAGAATGTGCAAACTCCACACAGACAGTGACCCAAGCCGGGAATCGAACCCAGGTCTCTGGAGCTGTGAAGCAGCAGTGCTAACCACCGTGCTACTGTGCTGAGGGTGGAGTCATAAGGGTGGGGGGGTTTTGTGATCAGCCACTTAGCTGCCCACTGACCCTCCGTGAGGTGGGGAAGACAGTGCGCTCGCCGGCTGTTTGGTCTCTGAGAATCAGACATACAGTCTGATATTTACATCTGGATGTACACTTTACAGATGTTGATCAGGCCTACCCCCCCCCCCCCCCCCCCCCGCCAAGCCTTCCTGTACCCCTCCCTAACGGGATCACGGTGCTGCTGGTGGGATCTTGCTGTGCACAAATTGGCTGCTGCATTTCCTCCATTGCAACATCGATCACACTTCAAGAAGTGCCTCGGGGTATCCATGGAGTGGTAAAGACTGTACCCACTGCCACCCGACTCCTGGGCACGTTCCCAGGTGGGTACTGTCAGATTGAGATTGGGACCCCGATACTGTCTGCGAACCTTCCAGAAATTCCTGACGCTTCTCTGCATTGTCATAGTATGATAGAATCCTGCAGTGCAGAAGGAGGCCGTTCAGCCCATCGAGTCTGTACCGACTCTGATAGAGCATCTCACCCAAGCCCTATCCTCGTAACCCCATGTATTTACCCCGATAATCCCCCTAACCTACATATCTTGGGACACTAAGGGGCAATTTAGCATGGCTAATCCCCCTAACCTATATATCTTTGGCCATTAAGGGGCAATTTAGCATGGCTAAGCCCCCTAACCTATATATCTTTGGCCATTAAGGGGCAATTTAGCATGGCCAATCCCCTTAACCTACACGTTTTTGGACTGTGGGAGGAAACTGGAGCACCCGGAGGAAACCCACGCAGACACGGGGAGAACGTGCAGACTCCACACAGACGGTGACCTGAGGCCGGAATTTTGTGAGCACAATTGTCGGATTTGTGAGTCCCTGTCCAACCCTGTTCCTCCAGGCCGGGAAATCGGGGGCTTGGAACGGGCTCAGCTGATGAAAGTGTGGTTGTGTTTTGGGTGATGAAAATATTCATTCATTGCCTCTTGTTTGTTTCTGATTAGCAAAGCAATGGGAGTGATGTGAATGTGTTCTACTCCACCCCGTCCTGCTATCTGTATCAGCTGAACAAGGCAAATCTCACCTGGTAAGTCTCAAGCTGTGCTTCCACCCTCCTCCCCTCCCATCCTGGACTTCACAGAGCAATGCAGCACGGAAACAGGCCCTTCGGCCCAATGGTGTTGATTCTTAACCGGTGCCCAGCCTCCCTGCCCTGCTCTCGATGATCAGAATGCAGGAATAGGGGCTCTCTCTCATACCCCCTCCACCCTCTATGTTATCACAGGGTGCAGTGACAATGCTGTTGTCTAATGGCAGTTACCCAGAGGGTGGTGAGGGTCTGGAATGCGCTGCCTGGGAGGGTGGTGGAGGCGGGTGGCCTCACATCCTTTAAAAAGTACCTGGATGGGCACTTGACACATCATAACATTCAGGGCGATGGGCCAAGTGCTGGTGAGTGGCATTAGGTGGGAGTTCAGGTGTTTCTAATGTGCCAGTGCCGACTCGATGGGCTGAAGGGCCTCTTCTGCGCTGTATGATTCTACGAATCCCTGTCACTGAATCTCTGCCAGACCCTGGCGTGGGCTGAACCCCCCCTCGCCAGTGGTGGAGAACTTTGGGAACCATTTTTCCCCAAGCTACCTGTTCCTCCTGGACATGTTCCCGGTCTCCTAGATTTCATCAACTCAATCCCAAAGTGTTATTTACAATGAGGAGCCCAGGAGGCTTAGCAAAACCTCCGTGCATTTTGGAAATCAAGTTTGATATTGAACAGTTTAAGGTTTATTTATTAGTGTCACAAGTAAGGCTTCCATTAACACTGCAATGAAGTCACTGTGAAAATCCCCCAGTCGCCACACACTCCGGCGCCTGTTCGGGTTACACTGAGGGAGAATTTAGCACGGCCAACGCACCCTAACCAGCACGTCTTTGGGACAGTGGGAGGAAACCGGAGCACCCGGAGGAAACCCACGCAGATACGGGGAGAACGTGCAGACTCCGCACAGACAGTGACCCGAGGCCGGGAATGGAGCCCGGGTCCCTGGCGCTGTGAGGCTGCAGTGCAAACCACTGTGCCACCATGCCGGCCTATAATTTTCAACAAATGACAGATAAGAACAAAGAACAAAGAACAGTACAGCACAGGAAACAGGCCCTTCGGCCCTCCAAGCCTGTGCCGCTCCTTGGTCCAACTAGACCAATCGTTTGTATCCCTCCATTCCCAGGCTGCTCATGTGACTATCCAGGTAAGTCTTAAACGATGTCAGCGTGCCTGCCTCCACCACCCTACTTGGCAGCGCATTCCAGGCCCCCACCACCCTCTGTGTAAAAAACGTCCCTCTGATGTCTGAGTTATACTTCGCCCCTCTCAGCTTGAGCCCGTGACCCCTCGTGATCGTCACCTCCGACCTGGGAAAAAGCTTCCCACTGTTCACCCTATCTATACCCTTCATAATCTTGTATACCTCTATTAGATCTCCCCTCATTCTCCGTCTTTCCAAGGAGAACAACCCCAGTCTACCCAATCTCTCCTCATAGCTAAGACCCTCCATACCAGGCAACATCCTGGTAAACCTTCTCTGCACTCTCTCCAATGCCTCCACGTCCTTCTGGTAGTGCGGCGACCAGAACTGGACGCAGTACTCCAAATGTGGCCTAACCAGCGTTCTATACAGCTGCATCATCAGACTCCAGCTTTTATACTCTATACCCCGTCCTATAAAGGCTTCCAAATGTGGCCTAACCAGCGTTCTATACAGCTGCATCATCAGACTCCAGCTTTTATACTCTATACCCCGTCCTATAAAGATCTTCCAGAATAGCACACTTCCTGTCACATTTTGCTCCACTGCTATTAGAAACGGAGAAGATAGGAGCAGGAGGAGGCCATTCGGCCCTTCGAGTCTGCTCTGTCATTCATGGTGATCATGGCTGATCATCAAACTCAATATCCTGATTCCCTCCTTCCCCTCATATCCTTTGATCCTTTGTCTCAAGTACAGGATTGTGATCAAATTGCATATTCCTTGCACCTTATCACCACCAATCCTGCAGCCTCCCCAGCCTCACTCCACCCCCTTACATCACCCCCTCCCACACATCACCCCCAACACCAAACCCCCCCCAACACTGAACCCGCCCCACCCTCCCGACACTGAAATCCCGCCATCCCCCCCCCCTCCCCGCCCGACACTGAACTGCTCCCCCCTACCCTGACCCGGGCACCGTCGAATAAGGAGGGAGATTGTTCACTTTCTATAACTTGATTTGAAAATATTAAATTAAAATGTGAAAGGGTCCAGGGGGGCAATTATTTCATTTAGAGGGTGGTGAGTGTCTGGAACAAGCTGCCAGAGGCAGTAGTGAAGGTGGGTACAATTTTGTCTTTTAGAGGGTTAGAGGTTTACAGCATGGAAACAGGCCCTTCGGCCCAACTTGTCCATGCCGCCCATTTTTTTTAAACCCCTAAGCTAGTCCCAATTGGCCCATATCCCGCTACACCCACCGTACCCATGTAACTGTCTAAATGCTTTTTAAAAGACAAAATTTTGCCCCTCTGGACACTTTTGTATCTCTCCCCTCTCACCTTAAACCTGTGCCCTCTAGTTTTAGATTCCCCTACCTTTGGGAAAAGGTGTTGACTATCTAGCTGATCTGTGCCCCTCATTATTTTATAGACCTCTATAAGATCACCCCTCAGCCTCCTACGCTCCAGAGAAAAAATTCCCAGTCTCTCCTTATAAAGCATTTAAAAAGCATTTAGATAGTTACATGGGTAAGAAGAGTATAGAGGGATATGGGCCAAATGCTGGCAATTGGGATTAGCTTAGGGGTTTAAAAAAAAAGGGTGGCATGGACAAGTTGGGCCGAAGGGCCTCTTTCCATGCTGTAAACCTCTATGACTCTAAAATATTATTCAATCTGTCACAAGCCCAGGCCCAAGTGAGGCCACAGTGTGAGAGGAGCAGTGGAACTGCAGCTGTTAAACCCTCTGCTGTTTAAATACAAATTCCTCTGTAGGTCTGTGAAGTCTGATGATTTTTTCCCGTACGCGGACGGTGCCCACATGTTCTGGACCGGATACTTCACCAGCCGGCCAGCTCTGAAACGATACGAGAGACTCAGCAACAATTTCCTTCAGGTGCGCGGGCTTTAGATTCTAACCTCCGTCACTGGCTTGTAAATCCCTTCTTATTCGACGGTGCCCGGGTCCGGGGGAGGTGGGGAGAGCGGTTCGGTGTCTGGGGATGGGGTGGTTCGGTGTCGGGGTGGGGGGGGGTGGTTCGGTGTCGGGGGGGTGGCAGGATTTTGGTGTCGGGGGCTGGGGGGGGTTCGGTGTCGGGGGGGGGGTGTGGGGGGCTTTGGTGTCGGGGGATGATGTGTGGGAGGGGGTGATGTAAGGGGAGTGAGGCTGGGGAGGCTGCAGGATTTATGTAGGAAGGTCGTGTGGGGTGTTGGTTTCATGGTGGGTGTCCTTGTTGGGGGGGGGGATCTTTGTGGTCTCTGTGTCACGGGGAGGGAGGGTCCTTGCGGCACTGGGGTTCATGCGGACGGAGGGGGGGGGGGGGTCCTTGCGGAGACACATGGGCCTTACGAGGCGCCCCACACTGCACAGAATTTCAAGCTCCTCGTGTTAAAAGGAGTGGCTCTGTAACTCCACCTCTGCACAAAGTTACACAAAGTAGATTCGGTCACGCGGCAGATGGGATGGAGATCCGGAGGGAACACTGGGATGCTGATTGGGAATTTGGAAGAGTTTCTTTCATTGGTCAGTGAGTTACTGTCCTCACCATGTCTCTCTCTCTAGGTCTGCAATCAGCTGGAGGTTTTGGCGGATTCGGCTGCCAACAGTGGCCCTTACGGTGTTGGAGACAGCTCTGTACTGAGTGAGTCCTCATCCCACAGCTATATCCCGCCTTTACACCCCGCACCTGCCTAGCCCCCACCTGTCAGGATTGGTCATGCTAAATTGCTCCTTAGTGTCAGGGGATTAGCAGGGTAAATATGTGGGGTTAAGGGGATAGAGCCTTGGTGGGATTGTGGTCGGTGCAGACTCGATGGGCCGAATGGGGATAGGGCCTGGGTGGGATTGTTGTTTTGTTTCATCCATGGGACGTGGGTGTCGCTGGCCGGGCCAGCATTTATTGCCCATCCCTAGTCGCCCTTGAACTGAGTGTCTCGCTCGGCCATTTCAGAGGGCAGTTGAGAGTCAACCACATTGCTGTGGCTCTGGAGTCACATGTAGGCCAGACCGGGTAAGGACGGCAGATTTCCTTCCCTAAAGGACATTAGTGACCCAGATGGGTTTTTCCGACAATGGTTTCATGGTCATCAGTAGATTCTTAATTCCAGATATTGGTGCAGGCTCGATGAGTCGAATGGCCTCCTTCTGCACTGTAGGGATTCTCTGAAAACTCCCGCCCTATTCAGTTCCTGCATTGTCTTCTTCAACTGCACGTTCAGTCCTAACGATACAATTTTACTTCTATTGTTATTAACCCTTACTTTCCCCTCTCGGTCTCCCTGGGTTGATGCTGTGATGGGTTGGGACTTGACTCTGTCTTTAGCTGCACTCTCTCTGGCTGTCCCTCCTGCCCGCCTGCCTAAGGACAGTCAAGTGAGTTGTTCCTGCCTTTAACCGTGTATTTTTAAATTCAGAGCGGGCGATGGGAGTGGCCCAGCATCACGATGCAGTTTCTGGGACGGAGAAGCAGCACGTTGCGGACGACTATGGCAAGATGTTGGCCAAAGGCTGGGAGGCGTGTGAGGTATGACTACCATCCGTCATGGAGGAATAGGGAGAATTATAGACCTATCAGTAGCAGGGAAAATGTTTGAATCTATTATAAAGGCTGTGATTACTGGACGTTTAGAATAGAATAGTAAAATTGAGCAAAGCTTATTTATTCGTGTCACAAGTAGGCTTACATTAACACTGCAATGAAGTTACTGTGAGGTTTGTGCTCTGTGTTGCAGGTACTGGTCAGTAACGCTCTGTCAGCGCTCAGTGGAATGAAGCAGAATTACATCTTCTGCAACAAACTCAATATCAGTGTTTGTCCTCGCGTTGAAGAACTTGGCAAAGTGAGTTTGCAGCTGCTGTGGGTCCCTCCCTCCATCCCACCTCTCTACTTCCCCCCCCCCCCCCCCCCCTCGGCCCTCCCTGCCCTGCCCCCCCCTCGGCCCTCCCTGCCCTGCGCCCCCCTCCACCCCCCGGCCCTCCTTGCCCTGCCCCCCCCCCCCCCCCCCGGCCTTCCCTGCCCTGCTCACCCTCACCCTAACATTGAGCTATTTTAGTGTGTTATTTGCTGGGTGTTGCTGCTTTGACAGGAGCGGGAGGCTAACCCTGTGTCTGTGCCTCTAGTTCACAGTCACTCTGTACAATCCCTTGGCCAGATCAGTCGATGTGTATGTGAGGATCCCGGTCAATGGCAGTGATTACAGCGTGGCTGATCCCAGAGGCAGCTCGGTGCTGAAGGAGGTAAATCCTCAGGCTATTATTAACGAAACCGGTGACTATATCGGAAGGGTTTTTATTGTCAAGCATCAATTCTGTTGTGTTAGTTTTAATGTCATTCGACAGCTTATCCTGGATCAGAGAATCAATATATAATAACCTTATTTGTTGTAACTTTTCTTTCTCTCTGTCTCTCCCTCTGTTTTGTCTCTCTCGCTCTCTCTGCCCCCCTCTCTCGCTCTCTCTGCCCCCCTCTCTCGCTCTCTCTGCCCCCCTCTCTCGCTCTCTCTGCCCCCCTCTCTCGCTCTCTCTGCCCCCCTCTCTCGCTCTCTCTGCCCCCCTCTCTCGCTTTCTCTGCCCCCCTCTCTCGCTCTCTCTGCCCCCCTCTCTCGCTCTCTCTGCCCCCCTCTCTCGCTCTCTCTGCCCCCCTCTCTCGCTCTCTCTGCCCCCCTCTCTCGCTCTCTCTGCCCCCCTCTCTCGCTCTCTCTGCCCCCCTCTCTCGCTCTCTCTGCCCCCCTCTCTCGCTCTCTCTGCCCCCCTCTCTCGCTCTCTCTGCCCCCCTCTCTCGCTCTCTCTGCCCCCCTCTCTCGCTCTCTCTGCCCCCCTCTCTCGCTCTCTCTGCCCCCATCTCTCGCTCTCTCTGCCCCCCTCTCTCGCTCTCTCTGCCCCCCTCTCTCGCTCTCTCTGCCCCCTCTCTCGCTCTCTCTGCCCCCCTCTCTCGCTCTCTCTGCCCCCCTCTCTCGCTCTCTCTGCCCCCCTCTCTCGCTCTCTCTGCCCCCCTCTCTCGCTCTCTCTGCCCCCCTCTCTCGCTCTCTCTGCCCCCCTCTCTCGCTCTCTCTGCCCCCCTCTCTCGCTCTCTCTGCCCCCCTCTCTCGCTCGCTCTGCCCCCCTCTCTCGCTCTCTCTGCCCCCTCTCTCGCTCTCGCTCTCTCTGCCTCGCTCTCTCTGCCCCCCTCTCTCGCTCTCTCTGCCCCCCTCTCTCGCTCTCTCTGCCCCCCCCCCCCCCCCTCTGGCTCTCTCTGCTGCCTTTCTCTCTCTCTGTCTCCCCCATCTCTCTCTCTCCGTCCCCCTTCTTTCTCTCTCTCTCCCCCCCTTTTCTCTTTCTCACTCTCTCTGTCCCCCCCCCCGAACCCCCCTCTCTGGCAGGTTGTTCCTGTGTCAGACTTTACAAAGGCAGTGCGGGAAGACCGTGGTTATGCGCTGAATGAGCTGGTGTTCCCGGTCCGGGTGCCAGCGTTAGGATTCAGCACCTACAGTGTGTCCAGGAAGTCGGCGAGTTCCGTGCTCAGCAAACTTGTCCGGTCAGTGAAGAGGCATCAGAACCAGGGACAGAACCAGCTTGCCATTGAGAATGAGGTAAGCAGCCTGCTCCCTGGGGGGGGGGGGGGGGGTGGGGTATCCGCCCCGACGCCGTGCCTCAGTGTGAGAATCCGCAGGCGGTTTCACCGCGCAGAATCACAGAGGCACTCAGCCCAGGGAGGCCGTTCAGCCCACAGTGACGGTGCTGTCCAGTTCAGTCCTGCCCTTTCCCTTTGCAAGGGGTTATCCAAAGTCCTTTTGCAGAGTTAGGTTTTAAGCGGATTGTCAGATTAAATCCACCTCTCCCCTGAATGGAGGCACTGCGGCATTGGACATCTGGACAGGGGCACATGACAGCGCCCTGTGCGAACAAGACCCCCCTCCCCCCCCCCCCCCCCCGGCCCCCTTTGGCTTAAGGTCTTCCCTTTGGGAAAACCCAGAACCAGCATCTATCGGTCAGTAAGCACAGGACCGCTCAGTTCAAGGGGCAGGTTAGGAATGGGCAACAAATGGTGGTCTTGTCAGCGATGCCCGCGCCCCCATGAAAGTTGACCAGGCTCTGACTCTGAACAGGCCGAGACTGTGCCAGCAGCTACACTCCCGGTGATTCCGATATTCTCGGCTGCTCCTGGCGGTGTGGGCAACTCCTGCTTTAGGGACTGTGTCGCTGGTGATCAACTTTGAGCAGGAGAGGGGGTTCAGTGTGGGAAGACTGTCAAATGGTGCTTTCTGATCGCTGTGTGTTTGATCGCAGTATATCCAAGTGCTATTTGATGCAGACACTGGTCTCATGAAGGAGATTGAGAACCGGCAGAAGAATTTCTCTCTACCTGTAAACCAAAACTTCCACTGGTAAGTAAGCAGCCTTCCTGTACAGAGGGTCTCTCTCTCGCTCCCTCGCTCTCGTCCGTGTGTCCCGGATATCAGACTGACTCAGTGCTGTTACTGTGTTTGAAATAGGTACGTTGCCAGTTCAGGAGACCAGAAGAGCAGCCAAGCATCTGGAGCTTATATTTTTAGACCGGAACAACAGACCCCTTTCCCGATGGCTAAAAGTGTGAAGACGTACACCGTGCAGGTCAGGAGAATTCATTCCCATTTCAGTATCATTGGGAATCCTATTCAAAAGGCAGCACCTCCAGTAACGCGGCGTTCCCTCTGCACCGACCCTCCGACCGCGCGACGCTCCCTCGGCACCGACCCTCCGACCGCGCGGCGTTCCCTCGGCACCGACCCTCCGACCGCGCAGCGTTCCCTCGGCACCGACCCTCCGACCACGCGGCGTTCCCTCGGCACCGACCCTCCGACCACGCGGCGCTCCCTCGGCACCGACCCTCCGACCGCGCAGCGTTCCCTTGGCACCGACCCTCCGACCGTGCGACCTTCCCTTAGCACCGACCCTCCAACCGCACGGTGTTCCCTCGTCACCGACCCTCTGACCGTGCGGCGCTCCCCCGGCACCGTCAACCGGACCGCGCAGCGCCCCCCCGGCGCCGTCCCTCCGAGTGCACAGTCACAGTTTCTGAAGGTTAGGCTGGTTCACTGGTGAATACTTTCCCACTCGGAGTTTGTATCAGAGTCCTGCCTGGCTGTGTGACGTGGGGAATGGGGTATTGAGAGATCGGTCGGGGCAAGAGGCAGGGTGCGGAATACCTGACAGGAAATGAAGCGTTCTTTTCTCTCTCTCCCGCAGACGGATTTATTTCAGGAAGTTTATCAGAACTTCACATCGTGGTGCTCACAGGTTATCCGACTCTACAAAAACCAGAAGTTTGTTGAACTCGAGTGGACAGTGGGGCCGATCCCAGTTGGGTAAGTCACTGGGATTCGGGATGGAGAGGCACGGATATAGTGCCAGTCCAGCGAGAGGGAGTAACCCGGGAATACGGGGTCAGGGAATTCACTCGGAACTGTCCTGCCTGGCGTGTCCGTGATCATACAGCATGTGTACGAAACGGGATTCACAGCAACATCCATCTCCAAGCCCCCGAACGCGCAGCAGCCTTTCACGGGACTATTGGAGCTCACTTTTACCCAGTGGTTTCAATGCAACTTTCACTCCCTGTTTCCCTTCTTTTCACCAACTTTAGTGACCACATTGGCAAGGAGGTGATCAGCCGCTTTGACACTCCGTTAAAAACAGACGGAATTTTCTACACGGATTCCAATGGGAGAGAGATCCTCAGACGGAGGTAAGACGACAGACTGGAAATCCTGTATGTAAACAGTCACCTGTCACACTGTAGTCACGGACTCCGGCCACTAGCCGGTGCTGTGAATGAAACCATTGAAGATTTACCCAATTATATTATCTCGTTATCTCAAAATACTCAGCAGCTTGTGGGCGGTACGGTAGTACAGTGGTTAGCACTGCTGCCTCACAGCACCAAGGACCCAGGTTCGATTCCCGGCTCGGGTCACTGTCTGATGGAGTCTGCACGTTCTCCCCGTGTCTGCGTGGGTTTCCTCCGGGTGCCCCGGTTTCCTCCCACAGTCCAAAAATGTGCAGGTTATGTTGATTGGACATGCTAAATTAACCCCTAGTGCCTGGGATGTGATAGGTTAGAGGGTAACTAAGCGTGGATAGGGCCTGGATTGTTGTCGGTGCAGGCTCGATGGGCTGAATGGCCTCCTTCTGCACTGTAGAATTCTGTAGTTTCTATGATAATCATAGCCAATTCACTAAAAATCTCACTGAAAAGAGGCACACTTGTATACTGCTATCTGTGCCCTCAGGATGTGCCACAGTGATTTACAGCAAACCAAGTACTTGTTGAAGAGAACTCATTATTGTAATGTAGGAAACATAGCAGCCAATTCACACGCAGGAAGCTCCCTTAAACAGCAATGGGAAAACAGGCTGGATAAGCTGATTTGGTGGTGGCAGCAAACATGGGGTTAGGACACCGGGGAGAACACGCTCCTGCTCGATAATGCCACAGGATCTTGTACAGACACCCGAGAAGGGTTCAAGGTCTCACTCAATGATGACACTGACAGCTCAGTGCTCAGCAATGTCAGCCTGGATTTAAGTTTTTAAAGTTTACTTATTAGTGTCACAAGTAGGCTTACTTGCAATGAAGTCACTGTGAAAATCCCCTAGTCATAGATCATAGAATCATAGAAACTTTACAGTACAGAAAGAGGCCATTCGGCCCATCGAGTCTGCACCGACCACAATCCCACCCAGGCCCTACCCCCATATCCCTACATCTTTTACCCGCTAATCCCTGCATCCCAGGACACTAAGGGGCAATTTAAGCATGGCCAATCAACCTAACCTGCACATCTTTGGACTGTGGGAGGAAACCCACGCAGATACGAGGAGAATGTGCAAACTCCACACTGACAGTGACCCAAGCCGGGAATCGAACCCAGGTCCCTGGAGCAGCAGTGCTAACCACTGTGCTACCGTGCCGCCCACTCTGGCGCCTATTTGGATCAATGCACCCTAACCAGCACGTCCTTTGGAGTGTGGGAGGAAACCCACGCAGGCACGGGGAGAACGTGCAGACTCCACACAGACAGTGACCCGAGCCGGGAATCGAACCGGGGTCCCTGGCGCTGTGAGGCAGCAGTGTTAACCCACTGTGCCACCGCAGAGTTATTGTTCAGAGGGCAGTGTGTGCAAAGTTATATCTCAGGGCAGTGAAATTGCAGGGGAGTTGGAGTCAGCTGTCTGCAGCACAGCTGAGATTCTCAAATTCAAATCAGCAGCAAAGAATGGGAATTTGCGGGAATTAATCGTAGATTCACTTTGGGGATAGTGTGTTTCTAATCATCCTGCACTGTTACTTCATTTCATTCAAGGAGAGATTACCGACCCACATGGAAACTCAACCAAACGGAACCTGTCGCTGGGAACTACTACCCTGTCAACACTCGTATTTACATGAAGGTAAAACCTGGTTTTATTTTTACTTTAATTATGCCACCCCTCACAGAATAAAGCCCCCGATGTATATTGTAAAGCAGGGTTCTACCCCAACTCTAGAATCCCTACAGTGCAGAAAGAGGCCATTCAGCCCATCGAGTCTGCACCAACCACAATCCCACCCAGGGCCCTATCCCCGTAACCCCACATATTTACCCTGCTAATCCCCCTGACACAAGTGTCAATTTATCCTGGCCAATCCACCTAACCCGCACATCTTTGGATTGTGGGAGGAAACCGGAGCACCCGGAAGAAACCCACGCAGACACGGGGAGAACGTGCAAACTCCGCACAGACAGTGACCCAAGCCGGGAATCGAACCCGGGTCCCTGGCGCCAAGAGGCAGCAGTGCTAACCCACTGTGCCACCCTCTCTGACCACAGGCACAGTCTGCCCTGTAGTACAATCGCTGTGTACCCGTCCCCCCCCCCCGCCCACAGAAACGTCAGTATTGATTTGACTATTCCACCACCAGCGGCATCACAATCCAGCTTGAATTCTGCCTTCACCCAGACCGCGCACATGGCAGCTGGAAGATTCACTGGACTGTGAGCAAGGGGCAGAATTGCAGGGCCAGCACCCACCCCCCTCCCTCTGGCCCGCAAGCCCACCCACCTCTCCCTCTCCCCCTGTGGCCCGCAAGCCTCCCCCCCCCCCTCCCCCTCTGGCCCGCAGATCCCCCCCTCCCCCTCTGGCCCGCAGATCCCCCCCTCCCCCTCTGGCCCGCAGATTCCCCCCCTCCCCCTCTGGCCCGCAGATTCCCCCCCTCCCCCTCTGGCCCGCAGATTCCCCCCCTCCCCCTCTGGCCCGCAGATCCCCCCCTCCCCCTCTGGCCCGCAGGTCCCCCCCCTCCCGCTCTGGCCTGCAGATCCCCCCCTCCCCCTCTGGCCCACAGATCCCCCCCTCCCCCTCAGATCCCCCCCTCCCCCTCAGATCCCCCCCTCCACCTCAGATCCCCCCCTCCCCCTCAGATCCCCCCCTCCCCCGCAGATCCCCCCCCCCCCCGCCGCAACCACCTCTGGCCCGCAAGCCCCCGCTCCTCCTCTCCCCCTGTGGCCCGCAAGTCCCCCCTCCCCCCATCCCCCTCTCTCCCCCTCCCTCTCCGTCCCTCTTCCCCCCCCCCGTCTCCCCCTCTGGCCCTCAAGCCCCCCCCTCCCCGTTCCCTCCCTCTGGCCCCGCGGGCCTCCCGCAGCCGAGAAGCACTGGGTTCAGAGCTGTGTGTGTAGCTCTGAACCTGGTGCCTGGTTCATCCACCGAGCTACACACAGACGTTTGGATTAACGGTACCGTTCTTGATTTAGGACGGCAAGATTCAGCTGACCATACTCACTGACCGATCGCAGGGAGGAAGCAGCATCAAGGATGGTTCGCTGGAACTGATGGTAAATCCCCTCAGTCAGTCTCTATGGCGCGGGGGCAATAAAAAACCTCAACAGTTAAAGGTGGAATTGAGAGCAGTGGATTTGGTTGTAAGTGTCTGATTAACGTTAAGTGATCAACTGTAAGGGGGGTCTTGTAGAGCAGTGGGTAACGTCCCCGCCTCTGAGCCAGAGGTTCGAGACCCACTCCAGGACTTAGTGGCCAAGAGACGAGGGTTCAAATCCTTCCAACACCCCAGCGACAGGTGGTAAGAGTGGGATTCGATTTGATTTATTATTGTCACGTGTATTAGTACACAGTGAAAAGTATTGTTTCTTGCGTGCTATACAGACAAAGCATACCGTTCATAGAGAAGGAAAGGAGAGGGTGCAGAATGGAGTGTTACAGTCATAGCCAGGGTGTAGAGGAAGATCAACTTAATATAAGGTAGGTCCATTCAAAAGTCTGACAGCAGCAGGGAAGAAGCTGTTCTTGAGTTGGTTGGTACGTGACCTCAGACTTTTGTATCTTTTTCCTGACAGAAGGAGGTGGAAGAGAGAATGTCTGGGGGGGTGTTGTTAATTATGCCGGCTGCTTTGCCGAGGCAGCGGGAAGTGTAGATAGAGTCAATGGATGGGAGGCTGGTTTGTGTGATGGACTGGGCTACATTCATGTCCTTTTGTAGTTTCTTGCGGTCTTGGGCAGAGCAGGAGCCATACCAAGCTGTGATACAACCAGAAAGAATGCTTTCTATGGTGCATCTGGAAAAGTTAGTGAGAGTCGTAGCTGACATGCCAAATTTCCTTAGTCTCCTGAGAAAGTTGGTGAGCTTTCTTAACTATAGTGTCGGCATGGGGGAGAGATTCCTGGTCGGACATACGATGGAAAGAAAGTTGGAGCATCCACACTCACTATCTACAACTACATATCTACAAATTAAATGAGGGGAAACCATCCCCCCCCGAAAAACAATTCCCTCCTCTTTTTCTGGTAAAAGCTTAATTAAGAATAAGTTAATTTCAATTGCTGTTTTAGTGGGTTCTTAAGCAGTGCGATTTTGTTTTAGTTTACCAACATGCATGGAAAAGTGGATGTCATCATTGTAACTCGGACTCCTTGGGGGAGGTGATGGTTGGATGGCCAGATTAGTGCCAACAGCACAGGGCTCCATTGGGGGGAATCTGCCCCCTTGCTCCAGCCATGGTGGACATTGTGGACTCTCCTTCAGCTAGGGAACTGAAGCATATTGATCGACTGTTAGTCTGTCCCTGTGGGGTGTAAGATCAGTAAGAAGTCTCACAACACCAGGTTAAAGTCCAACAGGTTTATTTGGTAGCAAATACCATAAGCTTTCGGAGCACTGCTCCTTCGTCAGATGGAGTGGATATCTGCTCTCAAACAGTGCACAGACACAGAAATCAAGTTACAGAATACTAATTAGAATGCGAATCTCTAAAGCCAGCCAGGTCTTAAAGGTACAGACAATGTGGGTGGAGGGAGCATTCAACACAGGTTAAAGAGATGTGTATTGTCTCCAGACAGAACAGCTAGTGAGATTCTACAAGCCCAGGAGGCAAGCTGTGGGGGTTACTGATAATGTGACATAAATCCAACATCCCGGTTTAGGCCGTCCTCATGTGTGCGGAACTTGGCTATCAGTTTCTGCTCAGCGACTCTGCGCTGTCGTGTGTCGTGAAGGCCGCCTTGGAGAACGCTTACCTGAAGATCCAAGGCTGAATGCCCGTGACTGCTGAAGTGCTTCCCCACAGAAAGAGAACAGTCTTGCCTGGTGATTGTCGAGTGGTGTTCATTCATCCGTTGTCGTAACGTCTGCACGGTTTCCCCAATGTACCATGCCTCGGGACATCCTTTCCTGCAGCGTATCAGGTCGACAACGTTGGCCGAGTTGCAAGAGTAGGTACTGTGTACCTGGTAGATGGTGCTCTCAGGTGAGATGATGGCATCCGTGTCGATGATCCGGCACGTCTTGCAGAGGTTGCTGGTATTTGCTACCAAATAAACCTGTTGGACTTTAACCTGGTGTTGTGAGACTTCTTACTGTGCTTACCCCAGTCCAACGCCGGCATCTCCACCAGGTGAAAGATGGCCAGGGATTGAGTGGCCAGCCTCACGTTACTGGATTCTTGTGTTAATCGCAACAGGTTCACCGGAGGCTGCTGTTCGATGATAACAGAGGTGTGGGGGAGGCCTTGTCGGAGCCTGGTTACGATGGCAAAGGGCTGGTCGTGCGAGGGAAGCACCTCATCTTCCTCGACACAGTGGATGCCTCCGCTGACCTCCACAGACCGCAGGCACAGGCAGAGTACATGGCCCCATGGATCATAATGAGCGAGGGATCGGGAACTCCCTACAGCACGCAACTGAATCACCTTTCCGAGGTAATCCAATGTGAGGTTGGGGTTTGAGGGCAGGGTGGGGGAAGCTCTGAGTTATAGCACTCTTCCTTCAATAACACTGACTGGCTGTGAGCTAACCAGGGGAGAAACTCTGATTATTCACTAGAACTGGTTTCTCCGCCACATATCTGATATTAATATTCTGGCGTATCTCAGTTACAATTCTGTATTAATATCGAGCAGGAGTTAGTTTTTCCCTCTTGAAAAGAGACGTCTGAGGGACTAACCCAATGAAGATATTTTAAAATTATTGAAAGGGTTTTATTGGGTGAATGTGGAGATGTTTCCACTTGTGAGGGAGGCCAAGAATAGGAGCCATAAATATAAGATAATCACTAATAAATTCAAATGAGGAATCCGGGAGAAACCTCTTCACCCAGAGTGTGTTGGGAGAATGTGGAGTTCACTCCCTGAAATATTTTTTATACAGTTTGTGGTAAAGTTAGATCAGTGTGAGGGAGAAAGATGTATGGGAGGTTAACAGAGAATCATAGAATTCCAACAGTGCAGAAGAGGCCATTTGGTCCATCAAGTCTGCACTGACTCTCTGATAGTGTTTTACTCAGGCCCTCTCCCTATCCTCGTAACCCCACACATTTACCATGGCCAATCCACCTAACCTGCCCATGTTTGGACACTAAGGGGCAATTTAGCATGGCCAATCCACCTAACCTGCACATCTTTGGACACTAAGGGGCAATTTAGCATGGCCAATCCACCTAACCTGCACATCTTTGGACACTAAGGGGCAATTTAGCATGGCCAATCCACCTAACCTGCACATCTTTGGACACTAAGGGGCAATTTAGCATGGCCAATCCACCTAACCTGCACATCTTTGGACACTAAGGGGCAATTTAGCATGGCCAATCCACCTAACCTGCACATCTTTGGACACTAAGGGGCAATTTAGCATGGCCAATCCATCTAACCTGCACATCTTTGGACACTAAGGGGCAATTTAGCATGGCCAATCCACCTAACCTGCACATCTTTGGACACCAAGGGGCAATTTAGCATGGCCAATCCACCCAACATAGATAGGGTGAGATAAATTAGGGTGGGAAGGGGCTCGCGTTTGTGCGCTGTACATTCTAGATAATATTTTTTTCCTTTGCTTGTTTTCCGAACCTTTCCAGTTCTCGGCGCTGAAGCAGGATCTGCCCCACAACCTGCACCTCCTGACGCTGGCTCGCTGGGACTCCCAATCCTTCCTGATCCGGCTGGAACACCAGTTTGAAATAGGAGAGAGCAGCGTCTACTCGAAACCCGTCACCGTGGACCTGGCTGTAGGTTCCCTTTTCTGGTTTTAGTAGCGAGTGTGAGGATGGAGAGCCGTCGCTATCGCAAAACTTGGGGGCTCAAGTACCCCAAAAACCATGAGGCCCTAAGCTTCTGCCAGCTGGGAATGAGTGTGTCGGTAACACAGTGAGGGGTGTGCTATGGTCAACCAGATAGCCAAGCTGTGTGTTTGGGGAGGGGGGGGGGAGGTTTATGTCTCACAGCTGTGTGGAATCTGGCCCATCTCCATTGGGCCTGTTGTTAAATGTAATCCTCCACCCAGTATGGTGATTAAGCCTGCCCCAAGGCGGAAGGGTATAGATTTGACCCCCCCCCCGCAACACCACACACTCAGTTCACTCTCAACCAGCTAACATAGTGGGCTTTTAGCATCCAGGGTCTCTGACCTTGGTCAATCTATAAAAACATACACCAACTATGACCAAAGGCGTCATCCTGCTTGCCTCTGAGGGAGGTACAGTTGATGAGTCGATGTGGACTCCAGTAAGACAAAATCCCACGTGAGTGTTTGACCAAAAAGGTAGAAGCCCCTGGGATCGAGGGCCACTGGGCAAATTGGTTCTAAAATTGTTTATTGCAGAGGGCGATGGTCAAAGGTTGTTTTTTGTGACTGGAAGCCGGTGTCTAGTGGTGTACGGCAGGGATCGGTACTGGGTCCCTTGCTGTTTGTGGTCTACATTAATGATCTAGATTTGAATGTGGGAGGGGCGAGATCAGCAAATTCACAGATGACACAAAACTTAATGGTGTGGTAAATAGCGAGGTCAGCCTCGGGTCACTGTCTGTGTGGAGTCTGCACGTTCTCCCCGTGTCTGCTCCAGTTTTCTCCCACAGTCCGAAGTTTAAGCTTATTAGTCACAAGCAAGGCTTACATTAACACTGCAATGAAGTTACTGTGAAATGCCCCTGGGTGCCACACTCTGGCGCCTGTTCACATCAATGCACCCTAATCAGCACGTATTTCAGATTGTGGGAGGAAACCCACACAGACACGGGGAGGACGTGCAGACTCCACACAGACAGTGACCCAAGCCGGGAATGGAACCCGGGTCCCTGGTGCTGTGAAGCAGCAGTGCTAACCACTGTGCCACCGTGCTGCTCATATACAGGTTGATTGGCTATGCTAAATGTCCCGGGGTGTATATGTTAGAGAGATTAGCAGGGTAAATATGTGGGGTTTTGGGGATAGGTGGGATTGTGGTCGGTGCAGACTCGATGGGCCGAATGGCCTCCTTCTGCACTGTAGGGATTCTATGATTCCTAAGCCTTAGGTTACAGGATGATATAGAGGGTGACCAGGACTTGCAGGAGCGGACACCCACCCCCAACCCCACCCCTGGGGGATAGAGCAAGGTAAACAAGCTGTTTTGTGCAGGATGAGCTTTTTAACCTGTGATTTATCCATTTCTTTCCAGAATGTATTTTCTGCCTTTGAGATCACATCCATTGAGGAAATGTCTCTGGGCGTCAATCAGAGGAAAGCTGACGAGTCCAGGCTGATCTGGGAAACTGGGCGAGGTAAGTCCTGCTGCCTAACCTCTGCCCTCCCCTTCCTTGTACCAGCCCCGGGTGAAGGGGTGCTTCACCGGTGCTGACAGAACTGCTCTGAAACAGCCCCCACCACAGTGCAAAAACAACTCCAGTGACGTGATGCTGACGGCAATCTGTCCCCCCACACAATGTGCTCCTCCATTCCATTGCTGGTCACACCAAACAAACCTTGTTCACGACGCGATTAGAAGCCGGAGTAGGCCATTCAGCCCTTCGAGTCGCTCCGCCATTCAATCAGATCATGGCTGATCTCTCCCTGGTCTCAAATCCACCTCCCCTTATCCATCTCCTTGAACCCATTCAATGATTCAGACTCCACCGCGCTATGGGGCAGCGAGTTCCACAAATTCACCCCCCTCTGTGAGAAGTAATTCCTCCTCATCTCAGTGTTCAATCTACCGCCTCTCAACCTATACCTGTGACCTCTTGTTCCAGATTGCCCCACAAGGGGAAACATTTGGTCTACGTTTACTTCATCAATCCCTTTTAGTATTTTATATCCCTCGATCAGATCCCCTCTCATCCTTCTAAACTCCAGTGAGTACAAACCCAAACTGTTTAATCTCTCCTCAGACACCAACCCTTTCATCCCCGGAATCAATCTGGTGAACCTCCTCTGAACTGCCTCCAATGCCGCAACATCCTTCCTCAAATAAGGAGACCAAAACTGGACCCAATACTCCAGATGTGGTCTCACCAACACCCTGTACAATTGCAACAACACTTCTCTACTTTTATACTCCAGTCGTTTTGCAATGAATGCCAACATCCCATATGCCTTTATTATATTAGAGTGGGTGGCACAGTGGGTTAGCACTGCTGCCTCACAGCGTCAGGGACCCGGGTTCGATTCCCGGCTTGGGGGGGTCACTGTCTGTGTGGAGTCTGCACGTTCTCTGCGTGGGTTTCCTCACACAGTCCAAAGATGTGCGGGTTGGGTTGATTGGCCATGCTAAATTGACTAGTGTCAGGGGGATTGGCTGGAGAAATATGTGGGGTTACAGAGATGGGCCCTGGGTGGGATTGTGGTCGGTGCAGACTCGATGGGCCGAATGGTCTCCTTCTGCACTGTAGGGATTCTATGCTGCACCCCTGGTCCTGTGCAAGAGGTCTCAACGGGGAAAGGAATCCGGATTGATTCTTCGTCCCAGAACACATCCCCTCCCTGCCCCATTGGTGCCACAACCCAGACAAATGGACAATATGTTCAAACCTGAACAGAGGATTCAACTATACGAGTCTGGAGTGAAAAACACTCCTTCAGAATTGTCCTGGAATTGAAGATTAGTTTCCTGCAAGGAGATGAATACCCAGGCGATGAATCGTACAGACATTTTTGAAGTGTTTATGACTAAAACAAAAGGTCTCGAGGATTGAGGGGGGGGGGGCGAGGGATTATTTCACCACACGGAGGCAGTAGTTAGACAGTCTTTGCTGATGGCACATGCGATTGGTCAGAATGGATGCCGGGGGCAGAGCGGTGTTGACGTGTTTCTGAAGTTGGGCTGAGGAAAGGGGGAGCTTTATTCAGCATCAACTACTGCTGCTTCTGGCAGCTTCACAGCACAAACAACCCCGACCCACTGAGCAGCTGCACTGAGGGACATTTTTCTTAGAGGCAATGGTGGAGATCTTCCATACTCTGAATGGGTTGGATTTCCCAATGGCCTGAAAAATCTACAAGGGAGCATAGTTACCCATATATCCAAGTGGAAGAGGAGAAAATCACTTTTTTTTTTAGTCATTCGTGGGACATGGTGTCGCTGGCTGGGCCCAGCATTTAGTGCCCTAGTTGACCTTGTTCAGAGGCCAGTTGAGTCAACCACATTGCTGTGGCTCTGGAGCCGCATGTAGGCCAGACCAGGCAAGGACGGCAGATTTCCTTCCTTAAAGGGACGTTAGTGAACCAGATGGGCTTTTCCGACAATGGTTTCATGGTCATCAGTAGATTCTAATTCCAGATATGTTTTTTATTGAATTCAAATTCCACCATCTGCTGTGTCAGGATTCGAATCCAGGCCCCCAGAACATTAGTGGAGTTTCAGGATTAATAGTCTAGCGATAATACGACTAGGCCATCACCTCCCCCTGAGGAAAATAGCGTAAATACTTTCGAAAGGAGATGAGACAAGTACAGGAGAGAAAGGTGAGTGGAACTGAAGGAGATAGTTTCCGTTGCAAGTGAGAATGTTACAGTTGTCATTCCAATATGCAGGAACAGATACCAGAGCGTTATCGCCCAGTTACCCGAACATCTGTTAGGCAATTAGAATCCAGAATTGAGGAGTAGGTGACAGAACACTGAAAATTTTCAGATGAAGTAGAATCCATTTTCTAGAGAGGTGGATGGAATAACGTTGACAAAAAAGTTATTGATAAACATTTCCCGAAGATGTTTGATAAAGTTGATGCAATCTTTTGCCCTTTTCCCAGAATCTCAAGGTGTCAAGTCCGCCTCACACGGCGGAGATAACTCCGAGCACACGGTGGTCCTCAATCCAATGGAGATCCGTACATTCCGTGTACACATTCAGCACCGGTAACCACCCGTTCTGGGAATAACCGGGAATGAGCCAGACAATGAACGTGTGGAATTTCTGCACCAGTCCAGTGTATTACGCAAGGACCGTGTCACTGAACGATGGGTTTGATGTTGCTGCTCTTTTTACACTTTACCTGATCTTGCCTTAGCGTGACAGCCCCCACTTTTCATTCCGTCTTCACAAGTGCCTGGCCGTTTTGAGGTTCCTACACGCTCTAATCTACACTTGTGGATTAGCAGTCAACTCACTGTTCCGTGAACAAAACGGGTGTCTGGATTTCAGAATGGAATAGAATTCTTCCCACCTGATTGCAATGGGCAGATAAAGAGCAGGGCTGACCAGACAAAGTCCTGGTTCTGTTCTAACCCAGCGTCTCTCTTGCCCTCACTGGGAGGTGAACTCTCTCTCACATCTGATACACTCAACCAAAGTCCAACAACTGCACTGTCTATCTGAAGCAGAGGCCAAAGAGAACCCTCTGATTCAGATACATAAAGGAACTGGGGAAGATGTGCAATGACTTTCCATGTTAATGTGACTACTTTAATACGAGAGTTTATTACCAATGTTGGAGGGATTTAAAAGCACTTACTATCAATGCAATCAGTATTTGTGAAACTTTGCCCGTCTGTCCACACTTGTAATGTGAAACACCTCAATCTGTGCTACATTTTATAAAGTAACTGAAAAATAAACTCATCTAAGTTGATGCAAAATCATCGGTGTCTGAAGATTCACACGGGGATCATCCCCAGTGCAGGTTAGTAATGGAGGGATATAAACTGGTTCAATTTCTTTCTCTTTCTGAAGAAAGGTGAAGAAGCTGGTGAGAAATTTAGCTCTATGTGCGATAGGACCAATCATTCACGTCTTGTTTTCCAACAGTACAGAACTTTTAACTGGAGGAGGAAAACGAGAGAGACAGATTGCTCTAACTGCATTGAGATTACACATCACCAGAATCCAATCTGACGAAGGGTCATCCAGACTCGAAACGTTGGCTCTGTCCTCTCTCCACAGATGCTGTCAGACCTGCTGAGATTTTGCTCCATCTCTGGGCTGTTAGCATGGAAATGCTAAAAGTGGCCTTTGCATATTTTCACCTCCCCTTTGCTAAGTGTTTATAGCCATTCAGCCCATCGAGTCTGCTCCGCAATTCAATCACGGCTGATCTCTTTCTCAGCCCCATTCTCCCGCCTTTTCCCCGTAACCTTTGATTCCCTTACCAATCATGAACCATAGAAGCAGGAGGAGGCCATTCGGCCCTTCGAGGTCTACTCAGCCATTCATTGTGATCATGGGCTGATCATCAAATTCAATATCCTGATCCCTTTAGCCCCAAGAGCTTTCTAATTTCTTCTTGAAATCACACAACACTTTGACCTCAACTACTTTCTGTGGGAGTGAATTCCACACATTTCTCCTCACCTCAGTCCTAAAAGGTTTATCCCTTATCCTCAAACTATGACCCCCTAGTTCTAGATTCCCCCACCATCGGGAACATTCTTTCTGAATCTACCCTGTCCAACCCTGTTAGAATTTTAAGTTTCTATGAGATCCCCTCTCACTCTTCTAAACTCCAGTGAATATAATCCTAACCGACTTAGTCTCTCCCCATATGACAGACCTGCCATCCCAGGAATCAGCCTGGTAAACCTTCGCTGTACTCCCTCTATAGCAAGGACATCCTTCCTCAGATAAGGCACCAAAACTGCACACAATACTCCAGGTGTGACCTCACCAACAATTTCAGCAAAACATCCCTATACTCAAATCCTCTCGCTATGAAGGGCAACATATCAACAACCTATCTCTGTCTTAAATACACTCAATGACCTGGCCTCCACAGCCTTTTGTGGCAATGAGTTCCATAGATTCACCACCTCTGGCTGAAGACATTCCTCCTCATCTCTGATCTAAAGGGTTGTCCCTTTACTCTTAGGTTGTGCCCTCGGATCAGAGTCTCTCTTACTAATGGAAATATCTTCCCCACGTCCACTCTGTCCAGGTCTTTCATCCTAATCATTACTCGGTATCTGTCAATACCTGCTACTGGAGCGAACTGCCCGGAACTATAGCCCAACGAGACAGTGTGATCAGGGATGGGGAAAAATAGAGTGGTACTTCAAGACAAGAACTTTTTTAAAAATGCAGTTTAATTATAAATATCAAAAGACTGCATGTTGAATCTTACACTCTATATTCCATATATAAATTCTGCAAGCACTCACAATCAGGGATTATTTGGGAGTTCAGTATTTGCATCGTAACTGGCGACAGAAGCTTTATCGCAGAGAGATGCAGTGTCCCGTTGGTCAGTTCTCCCTGTACTCTCGTTCTCTTCCCGATGGGAGTATCGACATTCCTCTCCGTGCGTACAGTTTCCCTGTGATGGGGAGGACAGATCAGCCAGGGGTAAAGCACTCTGCTAATTTGTGGATCAACCCATGTGCAGCGTTGGAAACCCTTATTACCCTTGAAACTAGTACTTGAACAAGATTAAATCCGGCAGTGATGGTCACACTCTGTTTGAGGAGTGCTAGTTTAAAGGTATGGAACAGTCGGGGCAGTTCCTTCCGAAAGGAATACCAGATCTTTGCCTCCTGCTGCTTTGTCTCCATGGTGCTTCCAGTGCCACCACGGAGCAGCAGAATCTCACTGGACGGCACTGGGTGTCAATGCTCTTATCCACAGAATCCCTACAGTGCAGGAGGAGGCCATTCGGCCCATTGCGTCTGCACCAACCACAATCCCACCCTATCCCCATAACCCTACTTATTTACCTTACTAACCCCCGGACACCAAGGGGCAATTTAACATGGCCAATCAGCCTAACCCGCACGTCTTTCGGACTGAGGGAGGAAACGGGAGCACCCGGAGGAAACCCACGCAGACACGGGGAGAACGTGCAGACTCCAGTGACCCAAGCCGGGGATCAAACCCGGGTCCCTGGCGCTGAGGGGCAGCAGTGCTGACCGCTGTACTGCCGTGCCGTCCATTTTGGGGAACTGCTTTTAAAAAAGGGATTTTCCAGTCTCCGAAAACATATTTAAATAGCACGCTGATCACAGGCAAATAAAACATTCGGCATTTACAAGGTTAGAAACCTAAATGTTACAGGTTCTGTGGGGTAAACCACAGCAACACTGCGCAAAACTCTCAATGAGATAGCTGTGCCAGAGTGTAGCAGGGTTCTGACCCCGATACCCGGAACAGGAGGTCGTAACCTCTCCAACAGACACCCCGCTCTTTGCGTATTAGCCCCAATCGCCTTGCCAGGGATACGGACACAATTCAGCCAGGTTTCCTATCCAAACAAATCCACGCCACCAAAAGCTGTCACTCACCTCTCTGAACTTCTTACAGGGGACAGTTTTCCCATAATCTGGATCGTTGAGCTTCTGTTTCCGTTTATTCTGCAGCCGTTTGCTTTTATCCACCAGAGGTTGGTGAATTCCTCCACTAGGGAGATACAAAGCAGCAACAGTTACCGCACTCGGTCAACTCCTTCAATCGAGAGCCGTGCGTCAGTCCACACGTCTGGAATCTAAAAGAGCCCCCCCACCAACACCCCCACCACCGGTATAGGGCAAATCCTCCACCCACATTGGCTGCTAAAGAGGTGACGACGGAAGGAGGGTTGATGTCCATCAGTCTCTGAATCCTGCCACGACTGCTCACCCCAAGAGAGGCGAGGAACAACTCTGACTATAGTTCCTCCTCGCCGCTTTAGGATGTACATTCTCACAACACAAGTACGTGGTATTCCACACAGTCTGGAGGGAGTGAGTACACGGAGAAACTGAGGTGGGATGTGAAAAACTAATAGAACCATAGAAAATTACAGCTCAGAAACAGGCCTTTTGGTCCTTCTTGTCTGTGCTTCTTGTCTAATCATTGGTCCAGACAGAAAGCTCACTCACAGGGATATCACTCAGAGATATAACAGGCACAAGTCATTCCTAGTCCCCACCGCTCCAAGTAAAACTAAAAAGAGACTAAGAATGCCCACTCCTCCCCAGCCCCCTTAACCCAATGCAGCCGCCCCCCCCCCGCCAAATCTAGCCCAAGCTCGTTCCCAGCTAGAATCTTACCCGGCTTTGGCTCTGGCCTTCGGTCCCCAGTTGGCTTCTGGGTTTTCCTGGAAGCGTTTCAGCCCTTGCTTCCTGGATTTGGGGTTGGCATCTTCCCGGATATCGAAGCAAGCCTGCAGGCTGAGAAACACAGGGCAGGTGTAAAGGCTCGCTGGAAAGGGAGGGACTTGCGCCGTGAGGAAGACAACATTTCTGAAGAAATTGGACACAAGGGAAAAGGGAGCACCATCCAAAACTCCAAAAGAAAATTCCTATCACTCACTTGGTAAAAGAATCGAGCGTTAAACAGTCGCGCACAATTGTACCTCAGTTAGGGCGAGATTAGTTATTACAGCAACCCTGGACATCAGTCAATCAACTTAGGACAGTGCTTCACAAACCCTCTCCCAGTATGACTCCATTGAATGTCCCAATCATAAAATCCCTACAGTGCAGAAGGAGGCCATTCGGCCCATCGAGCCTGCCCCCACAACAATCCCACCCAGGCCCTATCCCTGTGACCCGTAATTACTTGCTAATCCCCCTGACACTATGAGGCAATTTAGCATGGCCAATCCACCTAACCCACACGCACATCTTTGGACTGTGGGAGGAAACCAGAGCACCCGGAGGAAACCTACCCAGACACAGGGAGAACATGCAGACTCTGCGCAGTCAGTGACCCAAGGCTGGAACCGAACCTGGGTCCCTGGCGCTGTGAGGCAGCAGTGTTAACCACTGTGGAACCGTGCTGCCCCCTAATGGGGCCACAAGAGCTGATTTTGAAGAATTCATTCATGGGATGTGGGTGTTGCTGGCTAGACCAACACTTATTGCCCTCGAGAAGGTTGAGCGGGGAGGTGGTCGGTCTGCAATGGGGAGGGTGGAGAGTGAGGTGTGAAGTCTTTAAGCTGCAGGATTTTTCCCTTTTGTGGCAGGAATCAGGCCTCAAAAATATCCGTCCATTAGGCCACAGTTTCCATTTTATACCGTGTGAGCGTTCAAAGGGGCCTTGTAGCTCTCTGTTATAAGAACTAGGAGCAGGAGTGGGCTTTCTGGCCCCTCGAGCCTGCTCCACCATTCAATAAGATCATGGCTGATCTTTTTGTGGACTCAGCTCCACTTACCCGCCCGCTCACCATAACCATTAATTCCTTTACTGTTCAAAAATTTATCTATCCTTGCCTTAAAACCATTCAATGAGGTAGCCGCAACTGCTTCACTGGGCAGGGAATTCCACAGATTCACAACCCTTTGTGTGAAGAAGTTCCTCCTCAACTCAGTCCTAAATCTGCTTCCCCTTTTTTTGAGACTATGCCCCTAGTTCTGGTTTCACCCGCCAGTGGAAACAAACTCCCTGCTTCTATCTTATCTATTCCCTTCATAATCTTATATGTTTCTATCAGATCTCCCCTCATTCTTCTGAATTCCAATGAGTATAGCCCCAGTCTACTCAGTCTCTCCTCATAATCCAACCCTCTCAACTCTGGAATCAACCTTGTGAATCTCCTCTGCACCCCCTCCTGTGCCAGTATAGCCTTTCTCAAGTCAGGAGACCAAAACTGTACACAGTACTGATTTAGGTATTCACTTCCTGAATGGAGTTATTGACCAGTGATCAATCTCGATCACTGAGTCTGCAACAGACACAAGGTAAGGAATACCCGCTTTGGGTCCCAAGCCATAACCCATCACACTGGACGTTGAATATTAGCTGCATGACAGGGGAGCCGATGGCCCAGTGGTATTATCGCTAGGGTTATTAATTTAGAAACTCACTAATGTTCTGGGGACCTGGGTTCGAATCCCACCACGGCAGATGGTGGAAATTTGAATTCAATAACAAAATATCTGGAATTAAGAATCTACTGATGACCATGAAACCATTGTCGATTGTCAAAAAAACCCACCTGGTTCACTCATGTCCTTTAGAGAAGGAAATCTGCCGTCCTTACCCGGTCTGGCCTACATGTGACTCCAGAGCCACAACAACGGTTGAGGACTCTGGGTCTGTACTCGTTGGAGTTTAGAAGGATGAGGGGGGACCTTATTGAAACTTACAGGATACTGCGAGGCCTGGATAGAGTGGATGTGGAGAGGATGTTTCCACTAGTAGGAAAAACTGGAACCAGAGGGCACAACCTCAGGCTAAAGGGACGACGTTTAAAACAGAGATGAGGAGGAATTTCTTCAACCAGAGAGTGGTGAATCTGTGGAACGTTTTGCCGCAGAGGGCTGTGGAGGCCGGGTCATTGAGTGTCTTTAAGACAGAGATAGATAGGTTCTTGATTAATAAGGGGGTCAGGGGTTATGGGGAAAAGGCAGGAGAATGGGGATGAGAAAAATATCAGCCATGATTGAATGGCGGAGCAGACTCGATGGGCCGAGTGGCCTAATTCTGCTCCTAAGTCTTATGGTCTAACAATGTGGTTGACTCTCAACTGCTCTCCAAGGGCAATTAGGGATGGGCAATAAATGCTGGCCAGCCAGCGACACCCGTGTTCCACGAATTAATGAAATGAAAAATCTGCAATCGTGGCTAAGTCTGATTTTACCTGCACTCAACCTTCACATTTCAATGGGATCCACAGGACAAAGAGTTTCATTCTCGAGCCCCAGTCCTACCCTCACCTGAACAATGACCACCTCACTCAGCACAGACCCAGGAACAGACTCTAATCCCACACAAACCAGTGCCTTTACCGACACTGACAGTAAACATTAACAGGTTTATTTGGAATCACGAGCTTTCGGAGCGCTGCTCCTTCATCGGGAGAGTGGAGACTTGTGGGACTTCTTACCGTGCCCACCCCAGCCTGACGCCAGCATCCCCACAGCGCAGTAAATGTTAAAAACAGCTTACACAGGCTCTTTGCCGAGGATTCGAAAGGCAGGACTACTCTCGGACAGTTTCTCTCGCTTCACTGGGTGTACCTTTGCCTGCACCAGAAATAGAATCCGGGTTAACCCTCGCAACACTCAGAAAACACAGTCCTTCCAAAGCTCCTTCCCGCGCACACATTTCACATCTCACACCGAACCACCCAGAACATCTACAGATTCGCCACTTACCCAGCACCTCATGATGTCCCAGATCACCGAAGGCGGCGCGTCAGTTTTGATAGCTTTTTTGCAAGCGTGCGAGAGGGAGACTCTATAGCCAGCGTGGAGCAAGGCAGATCTAATAATAGGCAGGGGGAGAATCGAGAGATTGAAATCATTCCTCAAAATACAATCCCATCGAGATCAAATTCACATTTACTCAGCTTTAACTGTTAAAGGGACTGGAGAACGAGGGGGCGGGGGGATTTATGGGGATCATCATTCTGCACTCAAAGCTAGGAAACGTAAAACTAACCCGATCTTTCACAACAACTGAAATAAAATGAGGGGAGGCGATGGCCGAGTGGTATTATTGCTAGATTATTGAACCAGAAAGTCAGCTAACGTTCCGGGGACCCGGGTTCGAATCCCACCACGGCAGATGGTGGAATTTGAATTCAATAAAAAAAAATCTGAAATTAAGAATCTACTCATAGAAGAATCATAGAAACCCTACAGTGCAGAAGGAGGCCATTTGGCCCATCAAGTCTGCACCGACCACAATCCCTCCCAGACCCTACCCCCATAGCCCTACATATTTACCCGCTAATCCCTCTAACCTACACATCTCAGGACTCTAAGGGGCACTTTTTTAGCATGACCAATCAACCTAACCCGCACATCTTTGGACTGTGGGAGGAAACCGGAGCACCCGGAGGAAACCCACGCAGACACGAGGAGAATGTGCAAACTCCACACAGACAGTGACCCAAGCCGGGAATCGAACCCAGGTCCCTGGAGCTGTGAAGCAGCAGTGCTAACCACTGTGCTACCGTGCCGCCCTGATGACCATGACACCATTGTCGGAAAAATCCATCCGGTTCACTAATGACCTTTAGGGAAGGAAATCTGCTGCCCTTACCCGGTCTGGCCTACATGTGACTCCAGAGCCACAGCAATGTGGTTGACTCTCAACTGCCCTTGGGTAACAAGGGATGGGCAATAAATGCTGGCCCAGCCAGCGACACCCATGTCCCACGACTGAATAAAAAAAAACCAAAATATCTGGAATTCAGAAAAGAAATCACCCCCGGAGACAGTGCAGGGAACGCCGGCATCGCCACATCACAGTGCAGGGAGGCAGAGTAAAGCTTTCACAACCAGATCTTTTGATTTGATTTATTATAGTCACATGTATTAACACACAAACAAACAAGTGAAAAGTATTGTTTCTTGCGCTTTATATAGACAAAGCATACCGTTCATAGAGAAGGAAAGGAGAGGGTGCAGAATGTAGTGTTACAGTCACAGCTAGTGTAGAGAAAGGTCAACTTAATGCGAGGTAGGTCCATTCAAAAATCTGATGGCAGCAGGGAAGAAGCTGTTCTTGAGTCGGTTGGTACCTGACCTCAGACTTTTTTTTGGATCAGCTGTGATCATATTGAAGGTGTAAGTTTGAAGGGCTGAATGGCCTATTCCTGTTCTGAAGTTCCATGCTCCTATCCACCGGCCCAGGGCAGGTACAGCACAGATAAAATGGAGTAAATCACCCTCTACACGTTGGCCCTAATCTGAAGCAGCACCCCCTACAAACCAACCTTATTCCTGTCCTTTGCAAAACACTAACTCGATGGCTGATTGGTGTTGAGTTATGAACATGCTAGTATACAATGTAGGAACCACTCTGCACTCTTTCATTTCATGTTGCCTGCCTGTGCTGGATTTGAACTCAGTATCTCGAGATGCAAGCACAGACTATTATAAATCGCTTTCAGCCACCCTCATCCTCCCCCAGCCAGTTACACCCATCAACATTAAATGTCCATCATCTACACTGAATACTGACGCTATTCATTTTACTCCTTCCCCGTTGTTAAGGTCCACCACTGCTTCTTTCTGCCAGGTGAATATCTCAACCCCACACAATCCTTTCTTCCAGCTCACAATCCAATATCATAGAATCACTACAGTGCAGAAGGAGGCCATTCAGCCCATCGGCTCCACACCGAGTATCTTACCCAGGCCCAACCCCCGCCCTATCCCTGTGACCTCGCACATTTGCCCCACTAATTCCCCCTAACCTACACCAAGAGGCAATTTAGCATGGCCAATCCACCTAACCTCCTCATCTTTGGAGTGTGGGAGGAAACCGGAGCACCCGGAGGAAACCCACGCAGACACGGGGGGAGAACGTGCAGACTCCGCACAGACAGTGACCCAAGCCGGGAATCGAACCCGGGTCCCTGGCGCTGTGAGGCAGCAGTGCTAACCCACTGTGACATCCAAATATTCCGTATCTCAGAGTTACAGCCATCTCACCAGTTCCTCAGCCATACCTACGTAACTCAGTCACTCAAAAAAAGACAGTCACCCCTCTGAGACAGAGAGCACTGAGGGTTTCTGAGTTTACCAGCCACAGTCATTCATCCACAGCTTCAAGATTACAAACGCTGCACGTTTAGCAGGGGAACCGCCAGGAATCACCAAAGCCAACGTACTTTATTTATTCTGTCCTCATTTTAAAAGCCCTACCTCATCTGCAGGAGAGACGGCGTATTACAGTGGATAACGCTGCTCAGCTGGTCCATGGTGTGGTACAAAGGGCAGTCCGGCAACTCCTGGTAAAGAGAAACCAAGTCCAAGTGAAGCTTAAAATGGATGGATTCCTCGGTAGCGTAATGAGATGATCTGCCACATTACCCACAGCACGACGGGGGAAAGTAAGTGGCGCACCACTTAAACCAACGTTTACCTTCAACTGGAAAACTCCAATCAAAAAACAAAATGGATGCTGAATCAATGAAGGAGCTGAGGGACAGGAGGAAGAGCGATCAAAGGCTTCCTCACGAGAGTGGGTCTTAAAGGAGATGGAGTTAGGAAGGGAGTTCCAGAGCACAGGGTAGAAATGGCTGAGGGAGCAGTTGCCTGGGACAGGGAAAAGGGAGCAGGGCGAAGGTGCTCAAGAGGCATAGAAACATAGAAACCCTCCCTTGCAAAAGGAGGCCATTTGGCCCATCGAGTCTGCACCGACAACAATCCCACCCAGGCCATATCCCTGCTTGGTTACCCGGCTAATCCCTCTAATCTAGCACATCCCAGGACACTAAGGGTTAATTTAGCATGTCCAATCCACCTATCCCGCACATCTTTGGACTTTGGGAGGAAACCGGAGCACCCGGAGGAAACCCACACAGACACGGGGAGAATGTGCAAACTCCACTCCGACAATGACCCGAGCCGGGAATCGAACCCGGGTCCCTGGCGCTGTGAGGCAGCAGTGCTAACCACTGTGCCACCCGAGAATTAAATGGAGAGTGAGATGCTCGCAGAGAGATACCTGGGGGGGGTGAGGGGCAGGAGCTCTCGCACAGAGATATGGGGCGTGGGGGGGAAGCGGTGGGAAGAATTTAAACAAGAAAGTTATACAGAGCAGGGGGTGGGGTCGAAGATGCCAAGATGTTTAAGAGCCAGGTATCGCGAGAAAGGGCTGGGGCAGGTAACTGAAAGGTGGACGTAGACCGTCTTTATTACAGAGAGGATTTGGAGTTTTGATGGGGGATCGTTAAGATGCTGGGGGGGGTGGCAGGAACAGACACAGTGGAAAGGGTATCCAATCTGTTGAAGTGATGCCTTCCATATTTCCGACGTTATATGCTATAACACTGAGGGCCTAATTGGTTTTCCCAGCATTTTGCTCTCCCTTAGATCCCGCTCTTTAAGATGTGTCTGTATTCCTCTCATCCTCTGCTCGCAATCTGCAGGGCCCCAGAATTGAGTGGAGTTTGTTGCTGAGTGAAATTGGCCCTGTGGAAAGATCATAGAATCCCTACAGTTCAGGAGGAGGCCATTCAGCCCATCGAGCCCAACAACAATCCAACCCTGGCCCTATCCCCATAACCCCATGTATTTCACCCTTCTAAACCCCCCTGACACTAAGGGTCAATTTAGCCTGGCCAATCCACCTAACCCACACATCTTTGGACTGTGGGAGGAAACCGGAGCACCCGGAGGAAACCCACGCAGACACAGGGGAGAACATGCAGACTCCACACAGACAGTGACCCAAGCCGGGAATCGAACCCGGGGGTCCCTGGTGCTGTGAGGCAGTAGTGCGAACCACTGGGCCACCCCAAAGTTTCAGGATGCCAGAAATATTTATACTCGAAAAAAAAGCACAGTTCAGAGGTGAACTGCTTCATAAACTGCGGCTGCAGTTGCCTATGTGACAGCAGGAACACAATGGGCCAAATGGTCTCCTGTTTTGCTGCATCATTGCTGGCCTTGAATAGTACCTCATGGCATGTGATGTTCGAGGATGTGGCAGGCAGCTACATAAATGCAAAGTGTTCATTCTGGTGTCATCTACCCAAGCATTGCATTTGCTCAGTCTCCCCTCTGCTATTCTGCCCAATCCAGCTTGGTCCATGAGCCCAGGAAGGAAACATCCCACACACTCACCTCTTTGACCATGCTGAGCATGCCCAGTATCCGGTCTGAAGTCTTGAATCGCTGTGGGTTGCGTTCCACTGATTCGAGGACTCTCCGGACAAAGTCCTGGTCGTGGATTGGCGCAGCCCAGATTGGACCACCTAGCTGGAACCAGAGGAGGGACATCATCACCCACGACAAAAACAGCACAAGGGCATATCCTTCCCTTGGTGAACACCTCGACACAGGCTGCTCTACCTTCCCTCTTCCAGTCTCACCTCCACAACCACCCTCTGAACTCTGGCACCTCAGAGTTTCTTTCCCCAGTGCCAGCCACCTGCCAGTGCTGGGCCTCATATCCTGAAATTCAGCCTGCCCACTACGACTCTCATCAACTTTTACAGATGCACCATAGAAAGCATCCTTCCCGGTTGTATCACAGCTCGGTATGGCTCCTGCTCTGTCCAAGACCGCAAGAAACTACAAAAGGTCATGAACATAGCCCAGTCCATCACGCAAATCAGCCTCCCATCCATTGATTCTGTCTACAGAGGAGAGGTAAGTAGTCTCACAACACCAGGTTAAAGTCCAACAGGTTTATTTGGTAGCACGAGCTTTCGGAGCGCTGCTCCTTCATCAGGTGAGTGCCTAGGGGCAGCGCTCCGAAAGCTCGTGCTACCAAATAAACCTGTTGGACTTTAACCTGGTGTTGTGAGACTTCTTACTGTGCCTACCCCAGTCCAATGCCGGCAGCTCCACATCATACAGAGGAGAACTGTAGGGAGATGGTGGTAATGTCACAACTGGACTAGTAATCCAGAGGACAAGATTAATGCTCTGGGGACATGAATGCTTCTCGCTGCCTCGGGAAAAGCAGCCAGCATAATCAAGGACCCCAAGCACTCCAGACATTCTCTCTTCCACCTTCTTCTACAAGGTGCTGGTGAGGCCGCACCGAGAGTACTGTGTAAAGTTTTGGTCCCCTTATTTAAGAAAGGATGTATTGGCTTTGGAAGGGGTGCAGAGAAGGTTCACCAGGTTGATTCCGGAGATGAGGGGGTTGGCTTATGAGGAGAGATTGAGCAGACTGGCCCTGTACTCATTGGAGTTTAGAAGGTTGAGGGGAGATCTTATAGAGACATATAAGATAATGAAGGGGCTAGACAGGGTAGAAACATCGAGATTGTTTCCACTTACAATGGAAACAAGAACTAGGGGGCATAGCCTCAAAATACGGGGGAGTCAATTTAGAACAGAGTTGAGGAGGAACTTCTTCTCCCAGAGGGTAGTGAATCTTTGGAATTCTCTGCCCAATGAAGCGGTAGAGGCTACCTCATTAAATGTGTTTAAGTCACAGATAGATAGGTTTTTAGCCATTAAGGGAATTAAGGGTTGTGGGGAGCGGGCGGGTAAGTGGAACTGAACCCACTATCAGATCAGCCATGATCTTTTTGAATGGCGGAGCAGGCTTGAGGGGCCAGATGGCCGACTCCTAATCCTAGTTCTTATGTTCTTTTGTTCTTATGTTCTGTCGAGAAAAAAATACAAAAGTCTGCGCTCACGTACTAACTGTAGTTGTTATCCGAGTTGGCCAATTTCTACACATTATAGAACATCAGAAAACCACGGGAACCGGCTGAGAATAGTATCCGATTTCACAATGACTTTGGAAAAATGTAATAAAAGTGGATAACAGGAGTGCAGGATGGTTATACATACAGTTCACCCAGCAGACAAAGAACAAGCAAATGCAGAATCGATGGGCTCTCTTACCAAGTGCCTCTGGCGGCAATGCTCACATTCTGCTCCCACTGGTGGCCCTGAGCTGGCTGTGTATTTGAAGCTGGAGAAGAACAAGATTATCCCAGGTTACTTCACTGTGAGAAAAGGAGCATTTTTAAATATACGGCAGCCTTCACAAGCTCAGGACGTGGCCAACGCACCTCACAGCCAGTGAAGTATTTGTGACGTGTAGTTGGGGAGGGGGAAAACAAAGGGAGGACTCGGGAGGTAGAGAGGGGCTGAGGGAGAGGGCATTGGCCACAGGTCCCCGGAGGCGGCAGGACAGGTGGACAAGGTGGTTATAGAGCAGAGGGAACGCTTTCCTTTATTGGGTGAGGTACTGAATGCAAAAGCAGGGATGTGACGATGGAAAAGGTACAAACCGCTGGTTAGGCCACAGCTGGAAGTGTGTGTACAGTTCAGCACGGTTAGTTTCGATTTAGCAGGGCAACTTTCCAGTGACTACGGAACAGTTGTTTTATGAAAACGTTACCAAGGACAGGCTCATCCCCGTGGATCAGCGTCCCTTGCCACTGGCCTCAGCATCCAGAGCAGGGCCACAGCTGGACTCATCCAGTGCGGGAAAGTACTTGAATTTCAATAGCGCCTTTCACAACCTCAGGACGTCCGAACCTGCTTTACAGACAATGAAGAGTACTCGCTGTCGCAGCGGTCAGTCCAAGGGCAGCAAGATCCCACAGAAAGCCACACAACAGATCACACTTGGATATTCCGGCCTCGGGTCACTGTCTGTGTGGAGTCTCCGTGTCTGCGTGGGTTTCCTCCGGGTGCTCCGGTTTCCTCCCACAGTCCAAAGATATGTAGGTCAGGTGGACTGGCCACATTAAGCTGCCCCTTAGTGTCAGGGGGATTAGCTAGGGTAAATGCCTGGGGTTGTGGGGATAGGGCCTGGGTAGGATTGGCTCAATGGGCCGAATGGCCTCCTTCTGCACTGTAGGGATTCTATTCTCGGTAGACAAACAAAATGGGCAAATGTTACATAATTATTTTACAAAGAGAAACCGTCACCTACTTGTTACCATGACTGACCATTTTGCCCATCCTCTGGATATGGAAGCTGCCACAACCCACACAGTTGTACACCAGAGCCTGCTTACTGTAACAGAGAATCACACGGCTCAGACACTGACAGCCTCCACAGCATACTAAAAACCCAGTGACATCAACACATTTCCCCACTGAACATGCCAGATGGCCTCAGAAAAGCAGCCAGCATAATTAAGGACCCCACGCACCCCGGACATTCTCTCGTCCACCTTCATCCGTCGGGAAAAAAGATACAAAAGTCTGAGGTCACGTACCAACTGACTCAAGAACAGCTTCTTCCCCGCTGCCGTCAGACTTTTGAATGGACCTACCTTGTATTACGTTGATCTTTCTCTACACCCTAGCTATGACTGTAACACTACATTCTGCCCCCTCTCCTTTCCTTCTCTATGAAAGGTATGCTTTGTCTGTTCAGTGCGCAAGAAACAATACTTTTCATTGCATACATGTGACAATAATAAATCAAATCAAACATGGGTTCAAATCTCTGCCAGTGAGTTAACCTCCTCTGAGGGGCAGGAGAGGATGCATTGTGCTAAACTCCAGCGGGGAATTGTCAACACCTGGATGCTGCCACTCAGTGTTGGGTATTTTTAGACTTTGATGTGGGGGTTCAAATCCCACCACAGCAACAGATGGAATTTAAATTAATTAATAAAATTTGGAATTTAAAAGCTGGTCTCAGTAATGGTGATGATGACAACTAGTTCACTGGGGGCGGCACGGTGGTTAGCACTGCTGCCTCACAGCGCCAGGGACCTGGGTTCGATTCCCGGCTTGGGGTCACTGTCTGTGCGGAGTCTGCACGTTCTCCCCGTGTCTGCGTGGGATTCCTCCGGGTGCTCCGGCTTCCTCCCACAGTCTGAAAGACATGCTGGTTGGGGTGCATTGGCCGTGCTAAATTCTCCCTCAGTGTACCCGAACAGGCGCCGGAGTGTGGCAACTAGGGGAACTTCATTGCAGTGTGAATGTAAAAGTAAAGTAAATTAGTGTCACAAGTAAGGCTTACATTAACACTGCAATGAAGTAATTGTGAAATTTCCCTCGTCGCCACACTCTGGCGCCTGTTTGGGTCAATGCACCCTAACCAGCACCTCTTTCAGAATGTGGGAGGAAACCGGAGCACCCGGAGGAAACCCACGCAGACACGGGGAGAATGTGCAGACTCCACACAGACAGTGACCCAAGCCGGGAATCGAACCCAGGTCCCTGGAGCTGTGAAGCAGCAGTGCTAACCACTGTGCCACCCGATGTAATGTAAGCCTACTTGTGATACTAATAAATAAACTTTAAACGGCTGTGGAGGTCAAGATAAAAGTTGATAATGTTTTAGATTTTAATGGAACTAAGAGGTATGGGGAGAGAGCAGGAATGTGGCTTTGAGATAGAGGATCAGCCATGATCATACTGAATGGCAGAACAGGCTCGAAGGGCCAAATGGCCTCCTCCTGCTCCTTGCTTATATCTGAGCCTCAAACATCAAGCAGACCGATTAGGCCTCACCCAGTTATCGTACCTGGCAGACGCTTTAACCCGAGCCTGTCCTGTGAAGACCTGGACAAACACTCGGATATAGAAGTCGACGCTGACGGAGAGGATCGGAACGATATATCGCTGGTAGCAGTTTGCGCGGAGGTCCAGGTTGTGTAGGATGATGCGTAGCGCCTGCGGCAGAGGAACAAGATCGGGGTGAGACACGCTGACACACAACGACACTTAGCAGAGATCCTGAACCAGCTGAAACTCACCATCTCGTGACAAAACTTGGATTTCAGCGACATGGCTCCATATTTGCTGTAACAGGTCTCGCCGCTATTGCCAGCCATCACCGCCATGTCTGTACACGTGACACAAAGCAGCCCTAAAAGACACAAGAGAATCGCAGTTAATTGACATTCAATGGTGTTCCCATCACTGAATCCCCCACTGTCAACATCCTTGGGGTTACCATTGACCAGAAACTCAATTGGACTCACCACATAAACACAGTGGCTACAAGAGCAGGTCAGAGGCTGGGAATACTGCGGCGAGTAACTCACCTCCTGAATCCCCAAAGCCTGTCCACCATCTACAAGGCACAAGTCAGGAGTGTGATGGAATACTGTCCAGCTGCCTGGATGGGTGCAGCTCCAACAACATTCAAAGGCTTGATACCATCCAGGTCTCCTGACTTGAGGAAGGATGTTGCGGCATTGGAGGCAGTTCAGGGGAGGGTCACCAGATTGATTCCGGGGATGAAAGGGTTGACGTATGAGGAGAGATTAAACAGTTTGGGCTTGTACTCACTGGAGTTTAGAAGGATGAGAGAGGATCTGATCGAGGGATATAAAATACTAAAAGGGATTGATAAAGTAAATGTAGACCAAATGTTCCCTCTTGTGGGGCAATCTGGAACAAGAGGTCACAGGTATAGGTCGAGAGGCTGTAGATTTAACACTGAGATGAGGAGGAACTACTTCTCGCAGAGGGTGGTGAATTTGTGGAACTCGCTGCCCCATAGCGCGGGGGAGTCTGAATCATTGAATGGGTTCAAGAGGGAGATAGGTATATTTCTAATAGAAAATAGGTTAACGGGATATGGGGAACAGGTGGGGAGGTGGATTTGAGACCAAGGAGAGATCAGCCATGATCTGATTGAATGGCGGAGCAGGCTCGAAGGGCTGAATGGCATCCTCCTGCTCCTAATTTAAAGAACAAAGAACAGTACAGAACAGGAACAGGCCCTTCGGCCCTCCAAGCCTGTGCCGATCACGTTGTCCTTTCTAGACCAACCGCCTGCATCCCTCTGCTCCCTAATTCCTATGTTCTTAAAGCAGTTCATTTGATTGTCATCCCTTCCAGAAACATTCACTCCCTCCATCACCACTGCAGAGTAGCAGCAGTGTGTAACATCTACAAGATGCACTGCGTCACCAAGGCTCCTTAGGCAGCATCTTCCAAACCCACGATCACTCCCATCTAGAAGGACAAGGGCAGCAGACACAGGGGAACACCTCCAAGCCACTCACCATCCTGACTTGGAAATATATCGGCCGTTCCTTCACTGTCGCTGGGTCAAAATCCTGGAACTCCCTCCCTAACAGCACTGTGGGTGTACCTACATCACAGGGACTGCAGTGATTCAAGGAGGCAGCTCACCCAACACCTTCTCAAGGGGCAATTAGGGATGGGCAATAAGTGCTGGCCTAGCCAGCGACGTCCACATCATATGAATGATTTAAAAAGGCAAGACTCCTTTTCAAGGCTGTTATCTACAAGTTGCAGAAACCAGGAGGTTTTCAGGTCACATATCACCCCCAGTGCCCCAACATCCACATGGCTCTGTAACGCAAGGAGTCTGACATCCCAATGACCAGCTTTGAACAGGCCATCGCCTTGTGATTCTCACCTCCTTCACTCACAGCTTGAACAGCTGCGTCTATGAACTGCGATGGACTTCCGTACGGATCCAGATCAATCACATCAAAGCGGTCCCACCTCCTCTTGGATTGGTACAGGAGCATGCTGCAGAAACACAGAGACAGCCCCCCGCCTTCCCCCGTTAGTATTCTCGACACTCTCACATCCCAAAAATCAGACCAGTTTTATTTGTAAGCTTATATTTAACAAAACAGCAGATGGACAATATCGCCTGCCCAGGAGCTGAGCCAGCACTGGAATCTGGAAAGCTTTAACATCCTCTGTACTGTTAACCAATCAGAATGTTGGAGAATACACCAATTTGACATCCTGATTCCCTTAGAATTTTTAATATCCCCTCTTTGGCCTCAGAATGCTGAGGCATCTCGCTCGGGGCTAACTAGGTAACGTCTCACACTGCCCGGGGCCAACTGGGCAACGTCTCACACTGCCCGGGGCCAACTGGGCAACGTCTCACACTGCCCGGGGCCAACTAGGCAACGCCTCACACTGCCCGGGGCTAACTGGGCAACGCCTCTCACCGCCCGGGGCCAACTGGGCAACGCCTCACACTGCCCGGGGCCAACTGGGCAACGCCTCACACCGCCCGGGGCCAACTGGGCAACGCCTCACACTGCCCGGGGCCAACTGGGCAACGCCTCACACCGCCCGGGGCCAACTGGGTAACGCCTCACACTGCCCGGGGCCAACTGGGCAACGCCTCACACTGCCCGGGGCCAACTGGGCAACGCCTCACACTGCCCGGGGCCAACTGGGCAACGCCTCACACCGCCCGGGGCCAACTGGGTAACGCCTCACACTGCCCGGGGCCAACTGGGCAACGCCTCACACTGCCCGGGTCCAACTGGGCAAGGCCTCACACTGCCCGGGGCCAACTGGGCAACGCCTTTCACCACCCGGGGCCAACTGGGTAACGCCTCACACTGCCCGGGGCCAACTGGGTAACGCCTCACACCGCCCGGGGCCAACTGGGTAACGCCTCACACTGCCCGGGTCCAACTGGGCAACGCCTTTCACCACCCGGGGCCAACTGGGTAACGTCTCACACCGCCCGGGGCCAACTGGGTATCGCCTCACACTGCCTGGGGCCAACTGGGTAACGCCTCACACTGCCCGGGTCCAACTGGGCAAGGCCTCACACTGCCCGGGGCCAACTGGGTAACGCCTCTCACTGCCCAGGTCCAACTGGGCAACGCCTCACACTGCCCGGGGCCAACTGGGCAACGCCTCACACTGCCCGGGGCCAACTGGGCAACCAACGCCTCACACTGCCCGGGGCCAACTGGGTAACGCCTCACACTGCCCGGGGCTAACTAGGTAACATCTCACACTGCCCGGGGCTAACTGGGCAACGCCTCACACCGCCCGGGGCTAACTGGGTAACGCCTCACACTGCCCGGGGCTAACTGGGCAACGCCTCACACCGCCCGGGGCTAACTAGGTAACGCCTCACACTGCCCGGGGCTAACTAGGTAACGCCTCACACTGCCCGGGGCCAACTTGGTAAAGCCTCACACTGCCCGGGGCCAACTAGGTAACGCCTCACACTGCCCGGGGCCAACTAGGTAACGCCTCACACTGCCCGGGGCCAACTAGGTAACACCTCACACTGCCGGGGCCAACTAGGTAACGCCTCACACTGCCCGGGGCCAACTAGGTAACGCCTCACACTGCCCGGGGCCAACTAGGTAACGCCTCACACCGCCCGGGGCTAACTAGGTAACGCCTCACACTGCCCGGGGCCAACTAGGTAACGTCTCACACCGCACGGGGCTAACTCGGTAACACCTCACACCGCCCGGGGCCAACTAGGTAACGTCTCACACCGCACAGGGCTAACTAGGTAACATCTCACACCGCCCGGGGCTAACTAGGTAACACCTCACACCGCCCGGGGCTAACTAGGTAACGTCTCACACCGCACGGGGCTAACTAGGTAACGCTTCACACTGCCCGGGGCCAACTAGGTAACACCTCACACCGCCCGGGGCTAACTAGGTAACACCTCACACCGCCCGGGGCTAACTAGGTAACGTCTCACACCGCACGGGGCTAACTAGGTAACGCTTCACACTGCCCGGGGCCAACTAGGTAAGGCCTCACACTGCCCGGGGCCAACTAGGTAACATCTCACACTGCCCGGGGCTAACTAGGTAACGTCTCACACTGCCCGGGGCTAACTAGGTAACATCTCACACTGCCCGGGGCTAACTAGGTAAGGCCTCACACTGCCCGGGGCCAACTAGGTAACGCCTCACACCACCCGGGGCCAACTAGGTAACGCCTCACACCGCCCGGGGCTAACTAGGTAACGCCTCACACCGCCCGGGGCTAACTAGGTAACATTCACACCGCCCGGGGCCAACTAGGTAACATCTCACACTGCCCGGGGCTAACTAGGTAACATCTCACACTGCCCGGGGCTAACTAGGTAACGCCTCACACCGCCCGGGGCTAACTAGGTAACGCCTCACACTGCCCGGGGCTAACTAGGTAACGCCTCACACTGCCCGGGGCTAACTAGGTAACATCTCACACTGCCCGGGGCTAACTAGGTAACATCTCACACTGCCCGGGGCTAACTAGGTAACATCTCACACTGCCCGGGGCTAACTAGGTAACATCTCACACTGCCCGTGGCTAACTAGGTAACGCCTCACACTGCCCGGGGCTAACTAGGTAACGCCTCGCACCGCCCGGGGCTAACTAGGTAACGCCTCACACTGCCCGGGGCTAACTAGGTAACATCTCACACTGCCCGGGGCTAACTAGGTAACGCCTCACACTGCCCGGGGCTAACTAGGTAACGCCTCACACTGCCCGGGGCTAACTAGGTAACATCTCACACTGCCCGGGGCTAACTAGGTAACGCCTCACACTGCCCGGGGCTAACTAGGTAACATTCACACCGCCCGGGGCTAACTAGGTAACATTCACACCGCCCGGGGCTAACTAGGTAACACCTCACACTGCCCGGGACCAACTAGGTAATGCCTCACACTGCCCGGGGCCAACTAGGTAACGCCTCACACTGCCCGGGGCTAACTAGGTAACGCCTCACACCGCCCGGGGCTAACTAGGTAAGGCCTCACACTGCCCGTGGCTAACTAGGTAACGCCTCACACTGCCCGGGGCTAACTAGGTAACATCTCACACTGCCCGGGGCTAACTAGGTAACATCTCACACTGCCCGGGGCTAACTAGGTAACATCTCACACTGCCCGGGGCTAACTAGGTAACGCCTCACACTGCCCGGGGCTAACTAGGTAACATCTCACACTGCCCGGGGCTAACTAGGTAACATCTCACACTGCCTGGGGCTAACTAGGTAACATCTCACACTGCCCGGGGCTAACTAGGTAAAATCTCACACTGCCCGGGGCTAACTAGGTAACGCCTCACACTGCCCGGGGCTAACTAGGTAACGTCTCACACTGCCCGGGGCTAACTAGGTAACGCCTCACACTGCCCGGGGCTAACTAGGTAACGCCTCACACTGCCCGGGGCTAACTAGGTAACATTCACACCGCCCGGGGCTAACTAGGTAACATTCACACCGCCCGGGGCTAACTAGGTAACACCTCACACTGCCCGGGACCAACTAGGTAATGCCTCACACTGCCCGGGGCCAACTAGGTAACGCCTCACACTGCCCGGGGCTAACTAGGTAACGCCTCACACCGCCCGGAGCTAACTAGGTAAGGCCTCACACTGCCCGGGGCTAAATAGGTAACGCCTCACACTGCCTGGGGCTAACTAGGTAACATCTCTCACTGCCCGGGGCTAACTAGGTAACGCCTCACACTGCCCGGGGCCAACTAGGTAACGTCTCACACTGCCCGGGGCTAACTAGGTAACGCCTCGCACCGCCCGGGGCTAACTAGGTAACACCTCACACTGCCCGGGGCCAACTAGGTAACGCCTCACACCGCCCGGGGCTAACTAGGTAATGCCTCACACTGCCCGGGACCAACTAGGTAACACCTCACACTGCCCGGGGCTAACTAGGTAACGCCTCACACTGCCTGGGGCTAACTAGGTAACATCTCTCACTGCCCGGGGCTAACTAGGTAACGCCTCACACTGCCCGGGGCCAACTAGGTAACGTCTCACACTGCCCGGGGCTAACTAGGTAACGCCTCGCACCGCCCGGGGCTAACTAGGTAACACCTCACACTGCCCGGGGCCAACTAGGTAACGCCTCACACCGCCCGGGGCTAACTAGGTAATGCCTCACACTGCCCGGGACCAACTAGGTAACACCTCACACTGCCCGGGGCTAACTAGGTAACGCCTCACACTGCCTGGGGCTAACTAGGTAACATCTCTCACTGCCCGGGGCTAACTAGGTAACGCCTCACACTGCCCGGGGCCAACTAGGTAACGTCTCACACTGCCCGGGGCTAACTAGGTAACGCCTCGCACCGCCCGGGGCTAACTAGGTAACACCTCACACTGCCCGGGGCCAACTAGGTAACGCCTCACACCGCCCGGGGCTAACTAGGTAACACCTCACACTGCCCGGGACCAACTAGGTAACGCCTCACACCGCCCGGGGCTAACTAGGTAACGCCTCACACTGCCCGGGGCTAACTAGGTAACGCCTCACACCGCCCGGGGCTAACTAGGTAACGCCTCACACTGCCCGGGGCTAACTAGGTAACGCCTCACACCGCCCGGGGCTAACTAGGTAACGCCTCACACTGCCCGGGGCTAACTAGGTAACGCCTCACACTGCCCGGGGCCAACTAGGTAACGCCTCACACTGCCCGAGGCTAACTAGGTAACGCCACACACTGCCCAGGGCCAACTCGGTAACGCCTCACACCACCCGGGGCTAACTAGGTAACGCCTCACACCGCCCGGGGCTAACTAGGCAATGCCTCACACTGCCCGGGGCCAACTAGGTAACGCCTCACACCGCCCAGGGCTAACTAGGTAACGCCTCACACCACCCGGGGCTAACTCGGTAACGCCTCACACCGCCCGGGGCTAACTAGGTAACGCCTCACACCGACCGGGGCTAACTAGGTAACGCCTCACACCGCCCGGGGCTAACTAGGTAACATCTCACACTGCCCGGGGCTAACTAGGTAACATCTTGCCTCACCCGGGGCCAACTAGGTAACGCCTCACACCGCCCGGGTCCAACTAGGTAACGCCTCACACCCCCCGGGGCTAACTAGGTAACACCTCACACCGCCCGGGGCTAACTCGGTAACGTCTCACACCGCCCGGGGCTAACTAGGTAACGCCTTACACCGCCCGGGGCTAACTAGGTAACACCTCACTCCGCCCGGGGCTAACTAGGTAACACCTCACACCGCCCGGGGCTAACTAGGTAACATCTCACACCGCCCGGGGCTAACTCGGTAATGCCTCACACCGCCCGGGGCTAACTAGGTAACACCTCACACCGCCCGGGGCTAACTAGGTTACGCCTCACACCGCCCGGGGCTAACTAGGTAACACCTCACACCGCCCGGGGCTAACTAGGTTACGCCTCACACCGCCCGGGGCTAACTAGGTAACGCCTCACACCGCCCGGGGCTAACTAGGTAACACCTCACACCGCCCAGGGCTAACTAGGTAACGTCTTGCCTCACCCGGGGCCAACTAGGTAACGTCTCGCCTGATCCAGTGCTAACTTGGTAATGTCTCACCTCACCCAGGGCTAACTAGATAGCGTCTCGCCTCACCCAGGGCGAACTCGATAACATCTCTCATTACTCATGGCTAACTAGGTAACATCTCGCCTGATCCAGTGCTAACTAGGTAACTCCTCACCTCACCCAGGGCTAACTAGGTAACGTCTCTCATTACACAGAAAATGCTGGAAAATCTCAGCCAGGTCTGACAGCATCTGTGGAGAGAGAATAGAGCTAACGTTTCGTGTGTCGATGACCCTTTGTCTGACCCTCGAACCATCCAGACTCAAAACGTTGGTTCTATTCTCTCTCCCCGCAGATCCTGTCAGACCTGCTGAGATTTTCCAGCATTTTCCGTTTTTGTTGTTAACGTCTCACATCACCCAGACTTCCCGTGTCTGTGTGGGTTTCCTCCGGGTGCTCCGGTTTCCTCCCACAGTCTGAAAGACGTGCGGGTTAGGGTGCATTGGGCCGTGCTAAATTCTCCCTCAGTGTTACCCGAACAGGCGCCAGAGTGTGGCGACTAGGGGATTTTCACAGTAACTTCATTGCAGTGTTAATGTAAGCCAGCTTGTGGCACTAATAAATAAAGTTTAAAAACAATGGCAGAGCAAGCTCCAGGTGCCGAGTGTTGAACTCCTGCTCCTATTTCATATGCTCGCTCTGAGGGAGTGCTGCACTGTCAGAGGTACAGGCCTCGACTGAGATCTTAAACCGAGGTCAAGGCCTTGTGTGCTCTCTCGGACAGGGGCAAAGATCCCGTGGCAATATTGTGAAGAGGAGGAGAGAAGTTCTCCCCAGTATCCTGTCTTAAATCAACGTGAAAACATCGTCACCGTGTTGTACTCCTGTCATTGGGAGTTTACTGTGGAGAGAATGACTTTTCGTTGAGAAATATAGAAACTAGAAGCAGGAGGAGGCCATTCAGCCCTTCGAGCCTGCTCCCCCATTCACTCTGATCATCGAATTTAAGATCCTGATTCCCCCCCCTTCCCTCCCGATAGAAAAGCGGGATGCTGAATATCCTCCGGTGTGACAATGACTACACTTGGAAAGTATTTAATCGGGAGCAAGTGCTTTGGAATGTCCCAAAGTAGCGAAAGATGATGCAGAAATGTCGGTTTTATCCTTATGAATCTGACTCCAATACAGACGCCGAGTGGAACAAGGGCCGGAATTTTCCGCAGTTCACGCCCGGACAGCACACTCCCAATGTGGGTTTCCCGGCAGCATGGGGTAGAATTGATGGGAAATCCCATTGACAGTGGCGGGACCAGAAGATTCCGCTGGCCTGTCGCCTCCTGCCATGGGAACCGTGTCGTGCGGAGGCCAGGGAATCCCTTCCCTCTCTCTCCCCGATCTTTCAATACTCCCTTTTATATAAAAAACAGCTACATAGTACCTCGCATCTGCCAAACTGGCTGTTACCAAGTGTCCCACTCCATTCAGCTCAATGTTCCTCTTCATTAGTTCCACGGCTCTCGGAGAGAAGTCATTGGCCACGATGCTGTGAATTCCAGGAACCTCCTTGGCAAACCGGATCGAGCGGAGCCCAGACGCCGCCAGCCCCTCGAGTACACGAAGCCCGCCCTGCACAAACACACACACACACGCGCGCTCAAATATAGTGCAGGCATTAGACATTTTATACACAAGATGCTGAGTGAGGCAGCAGAGGCCCCTACAATGATAATCCCCAAGCCCCCTCCAAGCTCCCGATGCATTTTCAAATATCAGAAAACATCTCAAAAAGATATTTAAACAGCTCTCCTCCCTCAGAGCCATCAGGGGTCGGGCTGCACACTGTAAATTCGATATATTTACAGATACACTCCTCCCAGTCACACTCCCTCTTACTCAGAAACCCAACTATTGGCCAAAACCCCTCGTGAGTTCAAAGAGGAATTCCTTCAGCCAGAGAGTGGTGAATCTGTGGAACTCTTTGCCGCAGAAGGCTGTGGAGGGCGGGTCTTTGAGTGTCTTTAAGACAGAGATAGATAGGTTCTTCTTTGGTAAGGGGATCAAAGGTTAAGGGGAAAAGGTGGGAGAATGGGGTTGAGAAACTTATCAGCCATGATTGAATGGCACCGCAGACTCGACGGGCCGAATGGCCTAATTCTGCCCATGGCATTGATCAGGGAAGCTGGTATCTTCATGTTAAATCAGCTGATCCATCCCCTGCTACTTCAGTTTAAGTTTATTTATAAGTCACCAGTAGGCTTACATTAACACGGCAATGAAGTTACTGTGAAAATCCCCTAGTTGCCACACTCTGGCACCTGTTCGGGTAACATTGAGGGAGAATCTAGCATGGCCAATGCACCCTAACCAGCACGCCTTTCGGACTGTGGGAGGAAACCGGAGCACCCGGAGGAAACCCACGCAGACACGGGGAGAACGTACAAACTCCGCACAGACAGTGACCCAGGCTGGGAATGGAACCCGGGTCCCTGGCGCTGTGAGGCAGCAGTGCTAACCCACTGTGCCACCGTGATGTGAATGTACTTGGGAGGGTGCAGAGAAGATTCATGAGACTGGTTCCAGGGACGAGAAAGTCAGGTAGGTAGATCGGAGACTCCGCAAAGACGATGACCGGGAATCGAACCCGGTCCCTGGCGCTGTGAGGCAGCAATGCGAACCACTGTGTCACCCTCAGATCCAATACACCTGGCACCATCAAACCAATCATTCTGATTCATATTCAAATGCGTCACTGCCTCCAACCTCCCCCAGCAACTGAAAACACCAGAATCAGGCAGCATTTAATGTGGGACTGAAACTTGTTACAGCACAACGGGGAAGTAGGTCTACGATTCAGAACCTTTTCCGAAACATGGTGGTTGTTAATGGGTGAATAATTCAGAGGTTTGAGCGAATGATCTGGATGCGTGAATTTAAATCCCATCGTGACAGCTGGAAATTTAAACTCAATTAAATAAATCGGAAACTAAAAAGCTGGTATCAGTCCATGTGGCTGTAAAACTATTGGATTGTCATAAAAACCTATCAGGGTCACTGTATGGAAGGAAATCTGCCATCCTTCCCCGGTCTGGCCTCCAGTACCAGGATCCAGGCTGGTCTGTGAAGCTGAAAGAGACTTCATTCAGAGTCTTTATGGAGTTGCTCAGCCTCACAGCTCTCCCAGCACACAGCCCAGTGTCCCAGCTATCCCCAAGTTATAGACTCTTGAAAACCCATCAACAGGTTAAGAAATTAACAGGGGTGACAGTGCTCAACAAATCATTAACGCCAGTCACCGTCACCCATGGCACCATCCCATGCAATCACAGAAGGTGTAACACCTGTCCCTTTACCTCCAAAGGTCCAAAACATTCATTCCAGGTTAAACAGTGTTTCACTTGCACCTCTTTCAACTTGATCTATTGCGTTCGCTGCTCCCAGTGTGGTCTCCTCTATATTGGAGAGACCAAGTGTAGACTGGTCTTTGCTGAGCACCTTCGGTCCGTGCGCAATCAGGACCCTGACCTTCCGGTTCGTTGCCATTTTAACACACGATCCTGCTCCCATGCCCACATGTCTGTCCTTGGCTTGCTGCAATGTTCCAGTGAAGCTGAACACAAACTGGAGGAACAGCATCGCATCTTCCGGCTCGGCACTTTACAGCCTTCCGGCCTCAACATCGAATTCAACAACTTCAGATGATTCGCTCTACCCCACCTCCACCCCCTTCTGTTTTCATTCTATTTTATTATTTTTTACTTTTCTCGACCTTTTATTTCTTTAGTGTCTTTCTTCATTTTTCTTCACCCCACCCCCCACCCTTTCCTTCCGCCTCCCCTTTTCTAAATCTCTTATCCCATTTCTCTCCCCCCCCCCCCCCCGCCAAAAAACATCTTCATTTTGACTCCTCTGCCGTTTGGCCATTCACACCCTCTATTCTCTCTATGGGCTGCCATTAGCAGCCTTTCCCCTGGTTTCTGTGGCTATGACTCATCTTTCATTCCCTCCCCCTGCAGTATAAATATCTCCCACTTTCTACACCTTTTAGCTTCAACAAAAGGTCGTCCGGACTCGAAACGTCAGCTCTTTTTCTCTCCTGACAGATGCTGCCAGACCTGCTGAGATTTTCCAGCGTTTTGGTAACACCAGTCACACGTTTCCCTGAACTGTAACAGCGCAATTTGACACAGAACAAACATTAATGTAATTTATCACGGCAGTGACAGCCTACACGTGACTCCAGACCCACAGGAACTCTTAACCGCCCTGTGAAACGAAAAGGCCCTCAGCTTATTCAAGGAGACGGCTCACCATCACCTTCTTAAAGGGTAATTAGGGACTGGCAATAAACTCTGGCCTCGCCAGTGACATCTCTGCCCAAGAATTGACACAAAGCAGGCGAAGGGAAGACGACCTCACCTCACATTTCTCTCCTACGCTAGCGGTTCTCTTTACCGTTGGCGCCTCTCCGGATCCCGCTGCAGCTTCTGCGTTCTCACTCTCTGCCAGACTTACAACAATCTTCCGCCTTTCTTCTTGTCCGGGGACCTGCACTGTACAAAACATTTCAAGACTGGTTATCACCGTATCCGCTTATTACACCACCCCTCTCTCTCCCCCCCCCCCCCTCCCCACCCCCCCCCCCCCCCCCCCCACCCCTCTCCGAGCACCCCCGTTAAAACAAAGTGTGCTCCACTCACCCTGAATCCCCTTGGGCATCAGTTGCTGTCGAGCAAACTCTGTGATGACAGCACACCTGAGAGGGAGAGAGAAAGAGCAAGAGGGAGAAAATGCTTAAAATTGCAATTACTGCAATATAGGATCAGACAGACACACACACACAGACACACACACACACAGACAGACAGACAGACAGACACACACACAGACACACACAGACAGACAGACAGACACACACAGACAGACACACACAGACAGACACAGACAGACACACACAGACAGACACAGACAGACAGACACAGACACACACAGACAGACACACACACACAGACACACACACACAGACACACACACACAGACACACACAGACAGAGACAGACACACACAGACAGACACACACAGACAGACACACACAGACAGACACACACAGACAGACACACACAGACAGACACACACAGACAGACACACACAGACAGACACACACAGACAGACACACACAGACAGACACACAGACAGACACACACAGACAGACACACACAGACAGACACACACAGACAGACACACACACACAGACACACACACACAGACACACACACACAGACACACACACACAGACAGACACACAGACACACACAGACACACACCCCCCCCCCCCCCCAAACCGGAGACACCAGACTACACCCGGAGCAGGAATCCTGGTCACAACAATGTGCGGGTTAGGTGGATTGGCCGTGCTAAATTGACCGTAGTGTCAGGGGGATTAGCAGGGTAAATATGGGATTACGGGAATAGGCCCTGGGTGGGATTGTGGTCGGTAAAGACTTGATGGGCCGAATGGCCTCCTTCTGTACTGCAGAGATTCTATGATTCAATGATCACCACCTCACCCTAACATGTTGAGCTTTATAGAGATTTACAGCACAGAAAGAGACCCTTCGGCCCATTGCGTCCATGCCAGCCGTCAAGCACCTATATTTCTAATCCCACTTCCTCGTATTCCAGTGTTTCAAATGCTCATCTAAATGCTTCCTAAATGTAGTGAGGGTTTTATTGTAGCATTATACCCAGAGATTAGATAACAGCAGATCTGAAACTGAGGTCCCCCCAAACATCAGGGAGTCTATGAATGGTGTGTGTTATACGGTGACAGTGCTGTATAAAACACCCTCCCTCTGCCCGCTCTTTTCTCCTCTGCCCACCTTTACAGTCTCTCTGGACAATCCACAAAAGGTCCCTACCTCTTCCATGCTCACAGGGAACTCTGGAAACAAGGGTAGGGATAAGTCAGTCTGGCCCCTCAAGCCTGCTCTGCCATTCAGTAAGACCAGGGCTGATCTTCAACCTCAACTTCCCCCTGTCACACACCCTAGCACTGCATTTGGTTAGCATCTAAAATCTATCTCAGTCTTGCCTACACACAATGACTGGTCACCCTGAAGCCTCTGGAGTAGAGACCATGAGACATAGGAGCAGAATGAGGCCACTCGGCCCATCGAATCTGCTCCGCCATTCACTCATGGCTGATATTTTTCTCATCCCCATTCTCCTGCCTTTTCCCCATAACCCCTGACCCCCTTATTAATCAAGAACCTATCTATCTCTGTCTTGAAGACACTCAATGACCCAGCCTCCACAGCTTCCTGCGGCAAAGAGTTCCACACATTCACCACTCTCTGGCTGAAGAAATTCCTCCTCATCTCTGTTTTAAAGGATCGTCCCTTTAGCCTGAGGTTGTGCCCTCTGGTTCTAGTTTTTCCTACAAGTGGAAACATCCTCTCCACATCCACTCTATCCAGGCCTCGCAGTATCCTGCAAGTTTCAATAAGATCCCCCCTCATCCTTCTAAACTCCAACGAGTACAGACCCAGAGTCCTCAACCGTTCCTCATACGACAAGCATTCCAAAGACTCTCAACTCTGACTGAAGAAAGCTCCTCAAATTTAAGACGGCCAACCTTATCCTGAGACTATGACCCTGCGTCCCCCAATCAGCCGAGCATTCAGCCTCCCTGACCCCTGCACTCTGGGAATTCCCTCCTCATTCCGTCTCGCTGCTCCTCACAACTTACCTCATCCAATTCTGCTTTTGGTCAGGTCCTCGACTGCTCCTGCTTCCAACTCAGCCCCCCCCCCCCCGGATAAGTCCCTATATAAACCCAACCTGTCCGGTATTCTCCACAATGACACGGCGCAGATTTGAACACAGTGGCGCGGTGGCACAGTGGCTAACGCTGCTGCCTCACAGCGCCAGGAACCCAGGTTCGACTCCCGGCTTGGGTCACTGTCTGTGTGGAGTCTGCACATTCTCCCCGTGTCTGCGTGGGTTTCCTCCCACGGTCCGAAAGACGTGCGGGTTAGGGTGCATTGGCCGTGCTAAATTCTCCCTCAGTGTACCCGAACAGGCGTCGGAGTGTGGCGACTAGGGGATTTTCACACTAACTTCATTGCCATGTTAATGCAAGCCTATTTGTGACACTAATAAATAAACTTTAAAACTTAAACCAGTTTCAACTTCTATCTAAAAGGAGGGTAGAATGCCAGTCTGTAACCAGCTCAGTGTCTGATCCGAGACAAAGCAAGCCCCTTCCTTGAACTAGTTCAGCAATTTTATCTGCTAGTTTCACAAGCTTTCCTCATGACCCAGAACTCCATGCTCCCAGAATTAAGGATACCAAACCCCACCAAACAGCATGAGGATCCAATCCAATCCAGCACAGGAGGCGGCCATTTGGCCCATCGTGTCTGCACTGGCTCTCCAACTCAGCATCATGACCTGGTGCCATTCCCCTGCCTTTCCCCCCGTAACCCCTGCACATTGTTTCTGTTCAAATAATCATCTAATGCCCTCTTGAATCATAGAATCCACACAGTGCAGAAGGTGGCCATTTTGCCCATCAACGATAGACTGGGACTTTTCTTCTCTGGAGTGTAGGAGGCTGAGGGGTGATCTTACAGAGGTCTATAAAATAATGAGGGGCACAGATCAGCTAGACAGTCAATATCTTTTCCCAAAGGTAGGTGAGTCTAAAACTAGAGGGCATAGGTTTAAGGTGAGAGGGGAGAGATACAAAAGGGTCCAGAGGGGCAATTTTTTCACACAGAGGATGGTGAGTGTCTGGAACAAGCTGCCAGAGGTAGTAGTAGAGGCGGGTACAATTTTGTCTTTTGAAAAGCATTTAGATAGTTACATGGGTACGATGGGTATAGAGGGATATGGGCCAAATGTGGGTAATTGGGATTAGCTTAGGGGTTTAAAAAAAAAAGGGCAGCATGGACAAGTTGGGCCGAAGGGCCTGTTTCCATGCTGTAAACCTCTGACTCTAAGTCTACAGAGACTCACCAACAGAGCATCTTACCCCATCCTTTCCCTGTAACCCGAAATATTTACTCCGCTAATCCCCCTAACCTACACATCTTGGGACACTAAGGGGCAATTTAGCACGGCCAATCCACCTAACCTGCACATCATTTTGGACTGAGAGGGGAAACCAAAGTATTGGTTAGGCCACAGCTGGAGTACTGTGCGCAGTTCTGGCCAGCTCACTGTTGGAAGGATGTGATTGCACCGGAGGAGATACAGAGGAGATTCACCAGGATGCTGCCTGGAATGGAGCATTTGAGCTGTAAGGAGAGACTGGATAGGCTTGGATTGTTTTCTCTAGAGCAGAGAAGGCGGAGGGGCGGGAACTTGATTGGGGTGTATAAGATTGAGGGGTATGGACAGGGCGAGCAGCTGTTCCTCTTGGTTGAGGGGTCAGTCACAAGGGGACAGAGTTTTAGGCTGTGGGGCAGGAGATTCAGAGAGGATTGGAGAAAAATAAAAATTACTGAGGGCAGTGGGAATCTGGAATGCGCTGCCTGGGAAGGGAGTGGAGGCCAAAAACCTTACAACCTTTAAAAAATATTTGGATGAGCATTTGAAACATCATAACATTCAAGGATATGGGATTAGTGCGACTCCAGTGGTAGATATAGTCAGTGCAGACTCGATGGGCCAAAGGACCTTTTCTGCACTTTATGACTCTACACCCGGAGGAAACCCACGCAGACACGGGGAGAACGTGCAGACTCCACACAGACAGTGACCCGAGCTGGGAATCGAACCTGGGCCTCTTGCGCTGTGAGGCAGCAGTGTGTTGCCAGTGTGTCACCGTGCTTCTATTCCACCTGCCTCCCCTTCTTCCAGGGAGTGCATTCCAGACCCATACCCTTCATTGTTTGAAATAGTTCTCTCACACATCACATTTGCTTCTTTTGCAAATCACTTTAAATCTGCGCCGTCTCGTTCTCGATCCTTTTACGAGTGGGGACAGTTTCTCCCCGACTGCTCTGCCCAGCCCCCTCACAATTTCGAGCATCTCCATCAAATCTCCTCTTAGCCTTCTCCTCTCCAAGGGGAGCAGTCCCAACCTCTCCAATCTACCTGCGTAACTAAACTCAAAAATTTCACACCTGAATCTTACTTAATATAAAAGAAAGACCACAAATCGGAAGGCCCTTGGCTAGGCAGCGGGTTTGTGGATTTGGTGAAGGAGCGACAGACATCCTTGGAAAAGTTACACTCGAAATCCAAACTTACAACAGCAGAAATCGACCCAGAAAGTGGAAATAACTTGACACCAACTGTGTGCCTTCATTCAGATTTTGAAAGTAGCCCTCATTACGTCTTCTAAATTTGTACCTAACAAGTTCATTATTTAAAAGAAATGACTTCAAAAGATAAAACCAGAGAAAGTTAATATTTAAACTGAACTGGGGTCCATTTTAACAGTTTAATTAGGATTCTGCCGGTGAGACAGGCTCAGTGTTAACGCGGATCCATAACACCAGGTACTCACGTTAGATCACGGTTAAACTCCTGCACAGGATTGTAAAATACTTCATTGGCGCTGGGGAAGATAATTTCTGCCTTCCCTTCATTTATAACAGTCTCCTCATTCTTAATCCCCGGCAAACTTAGGCTATTTGGCAAGGAGTCCAAAGCAGCCTCCACAAGGCTGGCTTTCTGACGTGGATCGCTGCCGTTGCTTCTACACGTCAGGTCCGACTCTGCCTGTGAATCCTCCGCCACTTCCATCGCACAGCTCTCCCCCCTCGCACCGTGAAGGGGACGCTCTGCCCAGGCTGCCCTTCTCAGCACAATCCAGGCTGCACCCAAAGTGCGGCGAACAAAGTATCTGACCTGGGGCGCACGGTTCACCAGCATAAGCTGCGGTTGTTAAACTCTGGGCAAAAACAAAGAATAATCCATTAGAGAATGAAAAGCTGGGGAGGAAAAGATCTTGAGTGGAACATCTGGTCGCCTCATTACAGGAAAGGATGTGGAAATGATCGAAAGGGTGCAGAGGAGATTTACAAGGATGTTGCCTGGATTGAGTGGCATGCCTTATGAGGATAGGCTGAGGGAGCTCGGTCTTTTCTCCTTGGAGAGACGTAGGATGAGAGGAGACCTAATAGAGGTGTACAAGATGTTGAGAGGCATAGATCGGGTGGACTCTCAGAGGGCTTTCTCCCAGAGCTGAAATGGCTGCTACGAGAGGACACAGGTTTAAGGTGCTGGGGGGTAGGTACAGGGGAAATGTTAAGGGGAAGTTTTTCACACAGAGGGTGGTGGGCGAGTGGAATCGGCTGCCGTCAGTGGTGGTGGAGGCAAACTCAATAGGAACTTTTAAGATACTCCTGAATGAGTACATGGGACTTAATAGGATGGAGGGTTATAGGTAGGCCTAGAAGGTAGGGAAATGTTCGGCACAACTTGTGGGACCGAAGGGCCTGTTTGTGCTGTAATTTTTCTGTTTCTCTCAGAAAGACACATTTCTATTTGCTTAGTCCTGGAAAAGATTGCATTTATATAGTGCCTTTTAAATTACAGGATGTCCCATTGCACTTTTAGAAGTTCAGTCACTATTTCTGGTTTGATTTATTATTGTCACATGTATTAGCATACAGTGAAAAGTATTGTTTATTGTGCGCTATACAAAGCATACCGTTCATAGAGAAGGAAAGGAGAGAGTGCAGAATGTAGTGTTACAGTCATAGCTAGGGTGTAGAGAAAGATCAACTTAATAGGAGGTAGGTCCATTCAAAAGTCTGATGGCAGCAGGGAAGAAGCTGTTCTTGAGTTGGTTGTATTGTAGGTAATGGAGAAGCAAATTTGCACACAGCAAGATCCCACAAACAACAAAGTAATAAAGACCAGATTTAATTTATGCTTCAATTATGTTGATGGAAGGATACATTTTTAAAGTTTATTTATTAGTCACAAGCAGGCTTACATTAACATTGTATAACGTTGACAAATGCGAGGTTATTCACTTTGGAGGAAATAATAGCAAATTGGATTATCTAAATGGAAAAAAATTACAACATGCTACTGTGCAAAGGGACCTGGGGGTCCTTGTGCATGAGACGCAAAAACCCAGTCTGCAGGTGCAACAAGTGATCAAGGCGGCAAATGGGATGTTGGTCTATATCGCAAAGGGGATAGAATATAAAAGCAGAGATGTCTTGCTGCATCTGTACAGGGCATTGGCGAGGCCGCAGCTGGAATACTGTGTGCAGTATTGGTCCCCTTATTTGCGGAAGAATATACTGGCCTTGGAGGGAGTGCAGAGAAGGTTCACCAGGTTGATACCAGAGATGAGGGGTGTTGATTATGAAGAGAGACCGAGCAGATTGGGTTTGTACTCATTGGAATTTAGAAGGCGGAGGGGGGATCTTATAGAGACCTATAAGATAATGAAGGGGCTGGATAGGGTAGAGGTGGAGAGATTCTTTCCACTTAGAAAGGAAGCTAGAACTAGAGGGCACAGCCTCAAAATGAGGGGGGTCAGTTTAGGACAGAGTTGAGGAGGAACTTCTTCTCTCCGAGGGTGGTGAATCTCTGGAATTCTCTGCCCATTGAAGTGGTGGAGGCTACCTCGTTGAATATGTTTAAATCACGGATAGATGGATTCCTGATCGGGAAGGGAATTAGGGGTTATGGGGATCAGGCGGGTAAGTGGAACTGATCCACTTCAGATCAGCCATGATCTTATTGAATGGCGGGGCAGGCTCGAGGGACTAGATGGCCTACTCCTGCTCCTATTTCTTATGTTCTTATGTTCTAACACTGCAATGAAGTTACTGTGAAAATGTCCCTGTTGCCACACTCCGGCGCCTGTTCGGGTACACAGGGAGAATTTAGCATGGCCAATCCACCTAACCAGCACATCTTTTGGACTGTGGGAGGAAACCGGAGCACCTGGAGGAAACACACGCAGACACGGGGAGAACGTACAGACTCCACACAGACAGTGACCCAAGCTGGGAATCGAACCCGGGTCCCTGGCGCTGTGAGGCAGCAGTGCTAACCACTGTGCCACCCAGGGCATCAGGGAGAACTCCCCTGGTTCCAGTGGTGGCCATTGGACCTTTCACACCTCTCCAAGAGTAAAGACAGAGCCTCATTTAGCATCTGGTCCAATAATGGAAGTTTGCTGTTTCACAGAAGCACGAGAGAAGACTTGCCACTAACCCAATTGGCACTTCATTCCTTGTTGCAGTTACACGTCGGAACGCAGTAAGTTGTCTCACAACACCAGGTTAAAGTCCAACAGGTTTATTTGGAATCATGAGCTTTCGGAGCGCCGCTCCTTCATCAGATTGGAATGCCAGTGATTGTTTTCACTGACTCAGTGCTGCAGTTTCCTAAATTATGAGCAACAATTATCATCTGAATATAGAGGAAGATGGGAGGGAAATGACTGCAGATAGGTGGGGGAGGAGGGGGTAGTATATATACACACACACACACACGACAACTTAATGTTAAATAACATTAGGTGCTCGGTGGTACACAGGCATTGTAGGAAGCTGCTAAGAACAGGATAGGAGTGGGCGATGAGATGGTGGTGTCCGATAAGGAGACACAAATGCACTGAATGGGCGTGGAGTAGCCACATTAAGAGAGAGGGTACAGAGAGCAGGGGTGGAGACTTAAACACAGAACCTCAGGAAACATGGCAGCAATCTCGCAAGCGATTTTAGAAAGGTTGCCACAGTAACTTGGGTGGCGCGGTAGCACAGCGGTTAGCACTGCTACTTCACAGCTCCAGGGACCTGGGTTCGATTGCCAGCTTGGGTCACTATCTGTGTGGAGTTTGCACATTCTCCTCGTGTCTGCGTGGGTTTCCTCCGGGTGTTCCAGTTTCCTCCCACAGTCCAAAGATGTGCGGGTTAGGTTGATTGGCCGTGCTAAAAAAAAAATTGCCCTTAGTATCCTCAGATGCGTAGGTTAGAGGGCTTAGCGGGTAAATATGTAGGGATATGGGGGTAGGGCCTGGGTGGGATTTGTGGTCAGTGCAGACTCGATGGGCCGAATGGCCTCTTTCTGTACTGTAGGGTTTCTATGATTTCTATGAACTTACCCAGCAGAATGCAGCAAACACACTATTTTTCTTTCAAAAGATCCCAACCAAATTGAAGTGGCTCCCGGTTTCCACGGGGCACGACAGGCTTCCTTTGCGAGGAGCCTGAATTTTCTAAAAAGGGGGTCCTCCCCAGAACCGTGAAACCTGTCATTTCTTAAAAGCGATTGGGAGGCCGGGGGAGACGTGAGGTGCTGAACAAAAAACACTGGAGTGGGAGCCAGAGGGAGCTTATACAGCAGGGGGGGGGGGGGGGAAGAGAGGGGAGAAAGAGACCACTCAGCTTATTATACCTGGTGGGACTATTCCACTCCCCCCAGCCTCTCTCTCTCTCAGGGAGGAAAAGTATGAAAATACACAGGGGAAATGCTTTTAGGGGGTTAAAATTTAAACAGACAATAGACATTTAAACATAAACAGCTGGGATAATTCATTTACATACAACATATGTTTGTAAAAGTATGAAAATACACAGGGGAAATGCTGTTAGAGGGGGGGGGGGGGTTAAAATTTATGATGTGGGGATGCCGGCGTTGGACTGGGGTAAACACAGTAAGAGTTTTAACAACACCAGGTTAAAGTCCAGCAGGTTTATTTGGTAGTAAATACCATTAGCTTTCAGAGCGCTGCTCCTTCGTCAGATTGGATATCCACTCCACCTGACGAAGGAGCAGCGCTCCGAAAGCTAGTGGCATTTTGCTACCAAATAAACCTGTTGAAGTTTAGCCTGGCGTTGTTAAAACTCTTACTGGGTTAAAATTTAAACAGACAATGGACATTTAAACAGCTGGGATAATTCATTTACATACAACATACGTTTGTAAAAGTTTTCTATATTTTTTAAATCTAAAGCCAATGAAGCAATTTACCTCACGCTCACCCCACAGCCCAGGACTAAGGTCTGATGGGGGCCACCATTTTGATGAGGGCGACAGGAGCGCGCGGGGCCTGATGGGAAGTGGATCCCCCCTCTCTCTCTCTCTCTCACACGGGGATCGATGCGCTCGGGCCGCCGCTCGGCTGGTTGGGCTGGAGTCGGGTCCTCCGATCGGCGCTCGGTTGCTAGGCGCTGGCTGTCCTGACAATGAATGGCGGCTGCTGCTGCTAGGCTGTGTGGGCTCTGCACAGAGCGCTGAGAGAGAGACACTTTGGGGGTGAGTTTTGCCAGGCTGCAATCAGGGAATTCCTCACAGCCTTCCCTTCCCTCATCCCCTCCCTCCTGGGGGAGGGGGCTTTGGGCCAACACCTCCCCCCCCCCCCCCCCCCCCCCTTAACCTCAGATTAAATCTCCCCCCTTTGTGTGGCTGTGGTTTGTGTTGAGGTGGGGGGGAGGGATGTGTGTTCACTTTTGGGGGAGGGGAGGAGGAGGGAGAAGGGAGAGGGGAGAGAGGGGGGAGGGGGGGTTGTAAACTCCAAAACTTCCCCCCCCCTCCCCTCCCCATTCCCCCTCCCCACTCCATCCAAAAAAAAAACCCCCTGCAGCAAACTAACCCCCAGGAAGCTGCACTTCCCAAATACTTCCAGAACTTTATCCCCTGCTCTGCCAGCCTGGGTTTCCCCCTCTTCACATTGAGAGAGACTCCAAAGAGAAAAATGTGGGCCAAGCTGACTTGTTCTTTAATCAAGATTGCCCCCCCCCCCCCCCCCTTCCCCCCACTCCTCTCCCTCTTCACTGGGGCATTTCGGTGATTTGTGGGGCGATTTGGAAGGCTTGGAGGGAGGGGACGAGGGGAATTTTTCTTTTAAGCCTGGTTGAGGTAAGACGCTAGCGAGTTGTTTAGAACACGTTTACCTGCCCCACCGCCACTTGCTGAGAGTTCACTTGTCTGCTGTGTTTCCCGGTATTGTTCTAGGGGGGTTTTGAGGACCACCCCAATAAAGTTCCCATCGCCGGTCGGTCCAGATAGGAATTAGGAGCAGAAGTCGGCCCTTCGAGCCTGCTCCGCCATTCAATCAGATCACGGTTGATCTCTCCCTGGTCTCAGATCCACCTCCCACCTGTTCCCCATCTCCCTCTCTTTCTCTTTTTTCTAATTAGAAATATGCCTTGAAACCGTTCAACGGTTCAGACTCCACTGCGCTACAGGGCAGCGAGTTCCACAAATTCGCCGCCCTCTGCGATTGATCAGTCCCACGTTCAGTGGAGCAACTGCAGAAGGATTGTGGAAATTAAATTTGGTTTGCAAATGGGAGCCCGTCTTTTAACCTGCTGAGATTGCTGTTAACCGCTAACGTAGAAAGGAAAATAGCTTTGCATACTTCGGTGGGTTAGACCTGGCTGTTTGTCTATGAAAATCCCTGTTCAAACCCAGCTCCAGTACAGCAGGGTCAAAGTCCACGTTGGTGTCTGTAATGAGTTTAGGAAGTTTTCATTCAGTCATGTGTGGCAATGGGCAACTCCATAAGTTTACTACTAAGTTGACAGCATGGTTTGAAGAGGGCACAGGTCGATACTGAGGGAGACACCTCAGGCTGTTGGCACGGGGGCGCAACCAGCTCTACCCTGCGGCTAATGGACCCACACCAACCTGGCCGTACTTGGAGCTGGCGCTGAAAACCACTTCTGTTTCCCCAGCGCTAGAACCATTCGCCTCAATAAGCCTATAAAAATAGAAAACAGCAGCATACAGCCTGCGAGTGACATGACAGTTATTTCACCATGAGTGTTGAGTTTAGTAATTATATTCCTCTTTGCAATGTTGCCTTCAATTTCCTTTCCCATTCACAGACTGCACAGTGAAGCCTTCATACCGTTCTAATGCAATCCGTGTTCAATTTTCTTGTCATCTGCAAATTGTTTTGAAAGTACAGTGTGGCTGTATTCTTGAGCTTGTGTTTACCTCTTTCTTTGGTTCATTCTGACTTTCTTCCCCCCCCACCCCCGCTTCCCCCTTAAAGACCATGACTCACGTTGGGGTACAACCCCACTGGCACTGGCCCATCTCCTTCCACTTTCTGTGTATGTCTGTGTCAATGAATGTCAGGAGATAATTCGGGGAGCCGGGGAAGCCCAGCAAAGACTGATTGTACTGTACCCGGGTTCCATTCACCTGGTTTGATTTATTATTGTCACGTGTATTGGGATACAGTGAAGAGTATTGTTTCTTGCGCGCTATACGGACAAAGCATACTGTTCATAGAGTACATGGGGGAGAAGGAAAGGAGAGGGTGCAGAATGTAGTGTTACAGTCATAGCCAGGGTGTAGAGAAAGATTAGAGTTTTAAAAGAGTTTAGCTTTAAGAGTAAAAGATAGAATTAGCAGATATGCTGGGCGCAGCTCGATCCAGTGTGCCAACTTCCAGCTTCTCTTTTGGTCAGGAACATTGGATAGTGAGGAGGAACCTCAGTGCCACCCTCGCTAAGGTTAGCTCACAACACTGGCAATGGAAGTTGGCATCTGGGAACTTCCTGTCTTGTCCAGCTCAAGATGGGTGGTGTTTCGTCCAACTAAAGCATTGAGGAGTCTTGTCCTTTCTGGTGGGTGTTCAGAAGCTGATCAAGGTGCCACTGTGGCCTGCACTCTCCAGAGGACCCAAACATATGGAAGGTCCGTCACTGGTACCTGCTGCCTTTCGTAGATTGATACAAAATCTGCAGCTTGTACTACCGCAGTGCTCGGTATTTCAGTTTGAACAGAGGATTTAGATTCTGAAACAGATTTAAAGTTTATTTATTAGTCACAAGTAAGGCTTACATTAACACTGCAATGAAGTTACTGTGAAATTCCCCTAGTCGCCACACTCCGGCGTCTCTTCGGGTCAATGCACCCTAACCAGCACGTCTTTCAGACTGTGGGAGGAAACCGGAGCACCCGGAGGAAACCCACGCAGACATGGGGAGAACGTGCAAACTCCACACAGACAGTGACCCAAACCGGGAATTGAACCTGGGTCCCTGGCGCTGTGAGGCAGCAGTGCTAACCACTGTGCCACCGAACGTTGTTTCGTAATTGCAAATTTATGCTGGGACTTAGATCAGGAATTTAGTTTAACATTTCTGATCTAATATTGAAACTCTAGTCACCTCCCATCTCCCGCTGTTACTCTCAAAACCCGAGTTTCCTCGAATCTCAGGATGAGCCGATCTGTGTCTTCTCTTTTGAAGCAAGTGGGAGACTTGCATTTTTGTGGCACTTTCACATCCGTCGGGAATCCCAAAGATCTTTATCCTTTCATTTCTATTCGTTCAGGGAATGTGGGTGGTGCTGAGGAGGCCAGTGGAACTGGTCTGCTGTGAAGACCCCCCCAGTGAGCCGTGAGAAAAGATTCAAAATTCTTGTCATTAAACTGAAACTAATCTTCGTCTTCAGCTCTGCGGTCAGTATCTCCAAGACCCAATGAATCTCAGTCCTTCCACACGTGTGTGCTGGTTGGCCGAGAGCCGCACGTGCACAGTGTAGATTCTATATGTTAGGCAGGCCGATGACCAATGGGACTTGGAGCTGAAGACAAAGGTCCCCATACGCCCGCACAAAATGCCAAAACTCCAAAAGAGTGTAAAGACTGGAGGAGAAGTGAGAGAGAGAGACAGGGAGAGGTTAAAGGGAACAGGAGAGAGACAGGGAGAGGTTAAAGGGAACAGGAGAGAGACAGGGAGAGGTTAAAGGGAACAGGAGAGAGACAGGGAGAGGTTAAAGGGAACAGGAGAGAGACAGGGAGAGGTTAAAGGGAACAGGAGAGAGACAGGGAGAGGTTAAAGGGAACAGGAGAGAGACAGGGAGAGGTTAAAGGGAACAGGAGAGAGACGGGGAGAAGTTAAAGGGAACAGGAGAGAGACGGGGAGAGGTTAAAAACAAAGTTCCCAGTAAGGGAAGAAGACAGAGAAAATACGAGTGCCTCAAAATGTTTTTATGGCATAGCGATGTACTGTGGCACATGAACGGTTAGAAACCACCCTGCTAGGCCAGCATTTATTGCCCATGCCCCTTGAGAAGGTGATGGTGAGCTGCCATCTTGAACCCGCTGCAGTCCGTGTGGTGTAGGTACATCCACAGTGCTGTTAGGGAGGGAGTTCCAGGATGTCCACTAAATCCTTTACTTTCTAAAGTGGAGTCTCTGTTGTAATGTCAGAAACGCAGCAACTAATTTGCACCCAGCAAGATCCCACAATCAGCAATGTGGTAACGATCAGACAACCTGATTGTGATGTTGGTCCACAGATAACTATTGGTCGGGACACAGAGGAGAACTCCCCGATTGTGCCGTGCGTTCTCTACCATCCGGAGAGGAAAACGGGGTTTAACATCTCATCTGAAACAGCATCTCTGACACCGCAGCACTCCCTCAGTACTGCATTAGAGTGTCCATAAGATATAGGAGCAGAATTAGGCCATTTGGCCCATTGAGTCTGCTTCGCCATTCAATCATGGCTGATATGATTCCCATCTCCATTCTCCTGCCTTCTCCCCATAACCTTTGATCCCCTTATTAATCAAGAACCTATCCATCTCTGTCTTAAAGGCACTCAATGACCTGGCCTCCACAGCCCTCTGTGGCAAAGAGTTCCACAGATTCCTCACCCTCTGGCTGAAGAAATTCCTCCTCACCTCAGTTTTAAAGGAGTGTCCCTTCACTCTGAGGTTGCGCCCTCAAGTTCTAGCCTCTCCCACTAGTGGAAACATCCTCTCCACATCTACTCTATCTAGGCACCTTGGCAGTCTGGGCCCTACCGAGGCAGTCTGGGCCCTACCGAGGCAGTCTGGATTATTTGCTCAAGTCTCTGGAATGAGATTCAAATGGATCATTGACCTTCACCAGGCTTCTTAATAGGAACAAGTTCTGAATTCAGGAATTTGCTGTCTCTGAGGGGTGTTACTGTTAGGCCGAGAGCTTTAGTTAAGCTGCTGATGGCACAGTGTTTGGGATCATCTACTAGACCGTGTTTGGGGAGGCGTGCTGAGTGAGGCCTCATGTTCTTCAACAGGGGGAAGAGAGAGAGAAATATCCCAGGCTTTGGTATTTCTGCAGGTTCCCAAGAGGTGAAAGAGAGAATCCGCAACACCCTGTCCCTCTCCAACTCATGAGGAAAGAGTTGGATTGTCCGTCAGTGAAGGAAGAGGTGAGAGGAGAGACTTAGACACCTAAGAAACTTCAGAAAAGCTCATTAACCAAACCTTCGGTTTCCCCCTCCCAACCTGTCAAAGACCAGTACAGCACAGGAACAGGCTCTTCGGCCCAAGCCTGCGCAGATCATGATGCCTGCCTAAACTAAAACCGTGTGTACTTACAGAGCCCATATCCTTCCATTCACATCCTATTCATGTATTCGTCTAGTTACCCCTTAAATGCCGCTTTTGTACCTGCTTCCACCACCTCCCCGGGCAGCGCGTTCCAGACACTCACCACCCTCTGTGTAAAAAAAAAACTTACCTCGCACATCTCCTCTAAACTTTTCCCCACGCACCTTAAACCCAAGCCCCCTAGTACTTGACTTTTCTACCCTAGGGAAGAGCAACCTGACTATCCACTCTGTCCATGGATAGTCAGATGCTGTCCTTTAGCACCACATCCATTCCCCGGAACATGTTCATCGAGCCCCTTGGGTGCATTTCCCAATATCGAGGCGCTGTAATTATTGCAAGTTGTTGTTGAGGGCCTTGCCCGAGTCGGTGTTGCTTTACCGGTGTCCCTGGATCTACCGCGATCGAGAGGATAGGGGATTGCCGTCAGTTTTGGTGTAAAACTGCAGTGGAATCAATTTTTATAATATTTCCACTTCAACGGGGAAACTATTACTCATACCCCATAAAATGTGTCCATCCAAACGCAGGAGCGAGCAGTTTATATTACAACAGGATAAAGAGTGCAAATCTGTGGTTAGTGCCAAGAACACTTTGAGATGAGTAGTTATTGCGTCTGTTGGTGCTGCAGTAACAGTTATAGGTTGAGTTCTCATTCCCCATTCCTGTGGATTGATAAGCGACACTGCATTGAATAGGAATCATTAAAGAGCCTCGTTGTGATTAAAGGTGTTTCTTTTTGACTGCCTCCAATTAATTCTCTCGTGAGTTTTATTTTTAAAGCTGGCACGGTAGCGCAGTGGTTAGCACTGCTGCCTCACTGCTCCAGGGACCCGGGTTCGATTCCCGCCTTGGGTCACTGTCTGTGTGGAGTTTGCACATTCTCCTCGTGTCTGCGTGGGTTTCCGCCGGGTGCTCCGGTTTCCTCCCACAGTCCAAAGATGTGTGGGTTAGGTTGATTGGCCATGCTAAAATTGCCCCTTAGTGTCCTGAGATGCGTAGGTTAGAGGGATTAGTGGGTAAATGTGTAGGGATATGGGGGTAGGGCGTGGGTGGGATTGTGGTCGGTGCAGACTCGATGGGCTAGATGGCCTCTTTCTGTACTGTAGGGTTTCTATGATTCTATGCACTTTGAGCAAACCAATAATGTCAGGTTTCAGAAGCGATTTACAAACTTCCCATATGCACTGTGTAAACGTGTGTAACAGTGAGGATTTTGTACCTACTCTGAGGTGGCATGGTGGCACAATGGTTAGCACTGCTGCCTCACAGCGCCAGAGACCTGGGTTCAATTCCTGGCTCAGGTCACTGTCTGTGTGGAGTCTGTACGTTCTCCCCGTGTCTGCGTGGGTTTCCTCCGGGTGCTCCGGTTTCCTCCCACAGCCTGAAAGACGTGCTGGTTAGGGTGCATTGGCCGTGCTAACTTCTCCCTCAGTGTACCCGAACAGGCACCGGAGTGTGGCAACTAGGGGATTTTCACAGTAACTTCATTGTGGTGTTAATGTAAGCCTACTTGTGACTAATAAAGAAGCTTTTAAACTATCTCAGGGACTTGGAGGGACTGTTGTTCAGTTTTATGTTGGGTTCACGAGGTCACATTCAGGCTGAAATAGAGAGAGCCCTGTCAATGTTGACAACTGAAAAGAGCAGTTTAAAGTTTATTTATTGGTGTCACAAGTAGGCTTACATTAACACTGCAATGAAGTTACTGTGAAATTCCCCTAGTCGTCACACTCCGGCACCTGTTCGGGTACACAGAGGGAGAATTTAGCACGGCCAATGCACCCTAACCAGCACGTCTTTCAGACTGTGGGAGGAAACCGGAGCACCCGGAGGAAACCCACGCAGACACGGGGAGTACGTGCAGACTCCACACAGACAGTGACCCAAGCCGGGAATCGAGCCCGGGCCCCTGGCGCTGTGAGGCAGCAGTGCTAACCACTGTGCCACCCCATAGCTACAACTGCCTGGCTCTGGGGTTAGCGTGCGACCCATCGAGCCACAGCAGAGAAGCTTGTTGGACGCTAAGGGACACCTTTTGCAGGTAGAATGCTGCATGTACGGTTTGTAAATACTAATGCTGCTGTCTTCTCTTCTACTCGGGCAGATACCGCAGCGTGCTGAGTGGACACCATGGCTCAGACTCTGCAAATGGAAATTCCAAACTTTGGGAATAATATCCTGGAATCTCTGAACGACCAGCGGATCCAGGGCCTGTACTGTGATGTCTCCATCGTTGTGAAGGGGCAGGCTTTCAAGGCGCACCGCGCGGTCCTGGCAGCGAGCAGTTCCTATTTCCGGGACCTGTTCAGCTCCAACAACTGCACAAGCTTCGAGCTTCCGACAGCCGTCCAGCCCCAGTCCTTCCAGCAGATCCTGGCGTTCTGTTACACTGGCAGGCTCAGCATGAACATGGGTGACCAGTTCCTCTTGATGTACACGGCCGGCTTCCTCCAGATCCAGCAGATCATGGACAAGGAGACAGAGTTCTGCCTAAAGGTCAGCTCACCGCGGTGCGACTCCCAGGGCCTGCACACGGAGGAGACGCCCTCCGAGCCCCCCAGCCCTGCCCAGGCCTCGCGATCGCTGGCAGCCACCCCCCTCTCGCTGGTGTCGCGCGTCAAGACAGAGCAAGCCGAGTCGGACACTGTGCAGTTCACCCCCATCAGTAAGCGTCTATGGGACAACGGCCAGAGGGAGGGCAATGGCAGCGCGGCCTCCAAACTGGCTCGGGTCTCTCACGGAGCCCCGGCTGCCCGGCAGCAGGGATGTGGAGCGGGAGGGCAGGATCGCACCAGCCCTGGCACCTCCAGCGCCTACACCAGTGACAGTCCCAACTCCTACCAGAATGAAGAGGATGAGGAGGAGGAGGGTGGCGAGGATGTGACAGAGGAACATTACAGGCAGATCTGTAACATGTACACTATGTACAGCATGATGAATGTGGGCCCACCAGGTAAGCCCCTGCTGCCTATCAATAGCAACATCTAGATAACTCATTCAAACTGGCATCTGCCATCGGGATTGTTCCCAGCTTGTATCACCTCAGTCGGAGAGTTGGCTCAGACTGGAACCTGGAGAGACCGAGTATTTTCTATCTCATGCAGGAAGAACATTTGCCCATATTGCCCATTCCAAAACCCAGACCAAAGACGTGTAGGTTAGGTGGATTGGCCATGGGAAATGTATGGGGTTACAGGGATAGGGTGGGGTAGAGGGCCAGGTTAAGAAACTCTGCTAGAGAGTTGGTGCAGACTCGATGGGCCAAATGGCCTCCTCCTGCACTGTAGGGATTCTACGAAAACCCATCCGTGGCAGCTGTTTGATCCACACATGATGGGGAATGTTTGTTTTTTATTAGTGTCACAAGTAGGCTTACATTCACACTGCAATGAAGTTACTGTGAAAATCCCCTAGTCGCCACACTCCGGCACCTGTTCGGGTTACACTGAGGGAGAATTTAGCAGGGCCAATGCACCCTAACCAGCACGTCTTTCAGACTGTGGGAGGAAACCCATGCAGACACAGGGAGGACGTGCAAACTCTGCAAAGACCCAAGCCGGGAATGAAACCTGGGTCCCTGGCGCTGTGAGGCAGCAGTGCTAACCACTGTGCCACCACATGTGATAGAGAATGTTTGATCCACACGTAGGGGACTTGATTGTATAAGATTACGAGGGGTATGGACAGGGTGAGTTGGGAGCAGCTGTTCCCCTTGGTTGAGGGGTCAGTCACGAGGGGGCAGAGTTTTAGGGTGAGGGGCAGGAGATTCAGGGAATTTGAGGAAACAAATTTCACTGAGGGTGTTGGGAATCTGGAATGCGCTGCCTGGAAAGGCAGTGGAGCTGGGAGACCTTACAACCTTTAAACAAGTATTTGGATGAGCACTTGAAACATCATAAAATTCAACGATTTGGAACAAGTGCTGGAAAGTGGGATTATTGTGCCTTTAGTGGTAGTTATTGTTGGTGCAGACTCGATGGGCCAAAAGGCCTTTTCTACATTGTATGACCCACGCGTGACGGGGGCGTGTTTGACCCACGCGTGACAGGGGCATGTTTGACCCACGCGTGACTGGGGGGGTGTGTTTGACCCACGCGTGACGGGGGTGTGTTTGACCCACGCATGATGGGGGGGGTGTTTGACCCACGCGTGACGGAGGCGTGTTTGACCCACGCGTGACGGGGGCGTGTTTGACCCACGTGTGACGGGGCTGTGTTTGACCCACGCGTGACGGGGCTGTGTTTGACCCACGCGTGACGGGGGTGTGTTTGACCCACGCGTGACGGGGGCGTGTTTGACCCACGCGTGACGGGGAGTATGGGGAGTATTTGGAAAGATGGCAGGAAGTAGCCCACACTACAACAATTTATCTGATTAATAGGACTCTGTCACGGCGAGCTGCTAACAAAGCGTACAGAGTCCCTGTGCTGGGCAAAGCCAGTTTGGAATGTGAGGTGGAGAACTCGCGCTCCATGCTGGAGCACAGTGGGTTTCAGAGGAAAATGCAGAACAACCTGGGCCCTTTCATTATGTTCCTGCCTCCAAATATTCCCAGTCTCTCTCTCAGATTTGACAGGGTTTAGAGGCTTTCATTCCACTGAATGTTTCTCACTTGTCCGTCTGCTCCTGACCTCAGGCGCAGTCACGCTGGGATCTGCTGCTTCTCCTGTGCCATAACCCAGAGTCCAACAGCAAATTCTCAGGCTTCCTGTGACTCCAGTGTGTGTGAGGCTATTGTCAGCAAGCCGAGCGAGTCAGTGCAGGGGGATCAGCTTCTCTCAGCACCTACATTCCTTTTTTTAAAATATCATTTATATAGCTCCCCTCACATCCTCGGGACATTCCAAAGAGCTTTACAGCCAACGAAGTACTTTTTGAAATGAAAGAATGCAGGAAATGCAGCAGCCAATTTGCTCTCGGTAAACTCCCACAAACAGCAATGCGATAAAGAGCAGATTATTGTATTAGCTGGGACAGGGGGGAGAATTCTATCAGGTTGGAGCTGTGTTCCGTGAAAAGAGACAGCGGAATCATAGAATCCCTACAGTGCAGGAGGAGGCCATTCAGCCCATCGAGCCTGCACCGACAACAATCCCACCCAGGCTCTATCCCCGTAACCCTGCATATTTACCCTGTTGGTCTCCCTGACACTAAGGGGCAATTTAGCATGGCCAATCCACCTGCACATCTTTCGGACTGTGGGTGGAAACCGGAGCACCCAGAGAAAACCCACGCAGACACGGGGAGAACGTGCAAACTCCGCACAAACAGTGACGCAAGCCGGGAATCGAACCCGGGTCACTGGTGCTGTGAGGCAGCAGTGATTTGATTTGATTTATTAACGTCACATGTATTAACATACAGTGAAAAGTATTGTTTCTCACGCGCTATACAGACAAAGCATACCGTTCATAGAGAAGGAAAGGAGAGAGTGCAGAATGTGGTGGTACAGTCGTAGCTAGGGAGTAGAGAAAGATCAACTCAATGCAAGGTGGGTCCATTCAAAAGTCTGACGGCAGCAGGGAAGAAGCTGTTCTTGTGTCGGTTGGTACGTGACCTCAGACTTTTATAGCTTTTTTCCGACGGAAGAAGGTGGAAGAGAGAATGTTCCGGATGCGTGGGGTCCTTGATTATGCTGGCTGCTTTTCCGAGGCAGCGGGAAGTGTAGACAGAGTCAATGGATGGGAGGCTGGTTTGGGTGATGGACTGGACTTCGTTCACGACCCTTTGTAGTTTCTTGTGGTCTTGGGAAGAGCAGGAGCCCCATACCGAGCTGTGATGGGCGAGACCAGAACTATGCCTCGGCCATCAACATAAGGCAGTCGCCAATAAATCCTATCGGGAATTCGGGAGAAATTTCTTCACGGGGCGAATGGTGAGAGTGTGGCACTCACTTCCACGGGAAGACGCTGCAGTGAGAAGTGTGGGTGAATTTAAGGGAAAACCAGATAAACACATGAAGGAGAAAGGAACAGAAGGAGGTGTTGATGGGGTAGGGTGAAGGAGGTGTTGATGGGGTGGGGTGAAGGAGGTGTTGATGGGATGAGGTGAAGGAGGTGTTGATGGGATGAGGTGAAGGAGGTGTTGATGGGATGAGGTGAAGGAGGTGTTGATGGGATGAGGTGAAGGAGGTGTCTGGTGAATGTCTGTGTGCGGGACAAACACTGACACGGAGTGGTTAGGTTGAACAGTCTGTTTCTGTGTTGCATCGCGTGTCTCATCAGCAGCTTTGTTTTGACAGCGGCGGAGCGGGTTGAAGCTCTGCCCGATCACTTAACCACAGATGCCCGCTCGAGGGTACGGATGCGGAGAGACCTGGCAGCATTGCCAGCTGAACTGATCACTCAGATTGGGAACCGATGTCACCCCAAGCTTTACGCAGAGGGAGATCCCACCGAGAAGCTGGAACTTGTGACAGGTACGACCCCCGTCTCCGATGCCTTTGTCCGTCAGCGAGGCCTCCCCGCGCCCCAGCTGCTCTGCCAGCTTGGCCTTCCCACGGATGATCACTCTGCTTGTTTTCCGGTCGTGGAGAACGACATCTTGAGTTTCTTTCTATGTTTCTGACAGGAACCAGCGTCTTTATCACTCGAGCCCAGCTGATGAACTGCCACGTGTGTGCAGGGACCCGGCACAAAGTCCTCCTCCGAAGGCTGCTCGCGTCCTTCTTTGACCGGTAAGTAACGAGGAAGAATTCAACACCAGAGAAATGTGGGCAAAGCTCCGCAGGGCAGCGACCTCTGCACAGAGACAAATAAAGTTAACGGAAAGGGGGCTGGAATCCCAACCAATCAGCCATTTTCTTATTGAATGGTGCAGCCAGCTCCCAGGGCTAAATGGGCTGTTCCTGTAGAAAATCTTCCTAATCCTGTGTTCAGGTTATTTTAGCGTATCTTCGCTCGTTCTCTCCCTCTCGCCCTCCCTCTCGCCCTCCCTCTCGCCCTCCCTCTCGCCCTCCCTCTCGCCCCCCCTCGCCCCCTCTCTCTCTCTCTCGCGCGCTCTGTAATTACATCTTAGCATCCCTGCAGTGCAGAAGGAGACCATTCGGCCCATCGAGTCTGCACCGACCACAGCCCCACTCAGGCCCTATCTCCGTAAACCCACATATTTGCCCTGCTAATCTCTTGACACGAAGGGGCAATTTGGCACGGCCAATCCACCTAACCCGCACATCTTTGGACTGTGGGAAGAAACTGGAGCACCCGGAGGAAACCCACGCTGACACGGGGAGAACATGCAGACTCCACACAGACAGCGACCCAAGGCCGGGATTGAATCTGTTGAAAATGGAAATGTTTTTGTAAATCCAGATATGGGGGAGGAGTCTGTTCTCAAGCGATGACTGTTGGGAAAAGTTTGGGTTGGACGAACCCGTTGTTAACACTATGTTGTTCTGCCGAACTGTTTATCAACCTATTACATTGTGTCTTTCTCTCCTCCCCTGCTGCAGGAACACGCTGGCAAATAGCTGTGGCACCGGAATCCGTTCTTCCACAAACGACCCAAGCAGGAAACCTCTGGATAGTCGGGTCCTTAATGCCGTGAAAAGTGAGTTCAGTGAGACTGCACCCTGTGCTCACAGATCAGCCTGTCACACTGCCGGGCAGCCTGTGTAAACAGCGCCAAGTCCGCCTCCCTCCCCGGCCGCTGTCCGAAGCAAAGTCAGACCATTCGCAAATTTTTAGCCTTGTATTTGATGTGCTTCCAACCGCACGTCCACTTTGCCACGTACCTCCCGCCTCCGTGACATCATCCCCCTCTACTGCTGCGTCAGCTGGTCTACTGCTGAAACCCTCATCCTTTACAACCCTGAGCTTCAACTATTCCTGATGCAGAGACACCTCCATTTTCAAACCCTCAACCCTACATTCAGTTCCCTTCAGGGTCTCACTCTTCTCTGTCTGTGTGACCTCCTCCAGCCCTACAATCATAGAATCGCAACAGTGCAGGAGGAGGCCGTTTAAAGTTTATTTATCAGTGCCACAACTCAGGCTTACATTAACACTGCAATGAAGTTACTGTGAAAATCCCCTAGTCGCCACACTCCGGCGCCTGTTCGGGTAACACTGAGGGAGAATTTAGCACGGCCAATGCACCCTAACCAGCACATCTTTCGGACTGTGGGAGGAAACCGGAGCACCCGGAGGAAACCCATGCAGACACGGGGAGAACGTGCAAACTCCGCACAGGCAGCGTCCCAAAGCCGGGAATCGAACCCGGGTCCCTGGCGCTGTGAGGCAGCAGAGCTAACCACCGTGCCACCCGATAGGAATAGCAGAGAATCCTACCACCTTCCAATTCTGGCCTCTTGTACAGTCTATACTTTCTTCAGCACCCTATCCTACTGCCCCACTCCCCCCACCCCCTGCCATCTTGGGAGCCATGCCGTTGCTGCCCAGACAAAACTTATATAATTTTGCTGCTCCTGAACCTCTCATTTAAAATACTCCTTTAGGCTAACTCTTTAATCAAGGTTTCGGTTTTCTGTTTTTGAATTTCCCGTGGCTTGCCGTAAGCTTTTGTCTGCTTACGTCACCAGTGTTGAGATGTTTTATTACATAAAAGATGCTACATAAATGCAAGTTGCTGGTTGGCTGGTGCAGACGTTCTTTGCTCTTTCCCAGTGCTCTGGTAGCAGAGTTTCCCACAACCAGTGGCTAACGGATTGTTTAACTCTGGACCATCTCCCTCCTCCATGTTTAAGTAATTTGGTGGAATTCTTTGAGAACATTACATGTGCAGTGGACAATGGGGAACCTGTGGATGTGGTGTATCTAGATTTCCAGAAGACATTTGACAAGGTGCCGCGCCAAAGACTGCTACATAAGATAAAGGTGCACATTGTCACGGGTAATATATTAGCATGGATAGAGGATTGGTTAACTAACAGAAAGCAAAGAGTGCGGGTAAATGGGTGTTGGTGATCAGTGACTAGTGATGTGCCTCAGGGATCAGTGTTGGGACCACATTGTTTACGATTTATATCGATGATTTGGAGTTGGGTACCAAGTGTAGTGTGTCAAAATTCGCAGATGACACTAAGATGGGTGGAAGAGCAAAGTGTGCAGAGGACGCTCAAAGTCTGCAAAAGGATATAGATAATCTAATTGAGTGGGCGAGGGTCTGGCAGATGGAGTACAATGTTGGTAAATGTGAGGTCATCCATTTTGGTAGGAATAACAGCAAAATGCACTACTATTTAAATAGTAAAAAATTGCAGCATGCTGCTGTGCAGAGGGACCTGGGTGTCCTTGTGCAGGAATCTCAAGGAGTTGGTTTGCAGGTGCAGCAGGTAATTAAGAAGGCAAATGGAATTTTGTCCTTCATTGCTAGAGGGATGGAGTTTAAAAACAGCGAGATTATGTTGCGGCTGTATAAGGTGCTGGTGAAGCCACACCTGGAGTACCGTGTACAGTTTTGGTCTCCATACTTGAGAAAGAATATACTGGCACTGGAGGGGATGCAGAGGAGATTCACTAGGTTGATTCCGGAGTTGAGAGGGTTGGCTTATGAGCAGAGACTGAGTAGACTGGGGCTACACTCATTGGAATTCAGAAGAATGAGGGAAGATCTTTTGGAAACATATAAGATTATGAAGGGAATAGATAAAATAGAATTAGGGAGGTTGTTTCCACTGGCGGGTGAAACAAGAATTAGGGGGCATGGCCTCAAAATAAGGGGAAGCAGAGTTAGGACTGAGTTGAGGAGGAACTTCTTCACCCAAAAGGTTGTGAATCTGTGGAATTCCCTGCCCAGTGAAGCAGTTGAGGCTACCTCATTGAATGTTTTTAAGGCAAGGATAAGTAATGTTTTGAACGGTAAAGGAATTAAGGGTTATGGTGAGCGGGCGGGTAAGTGGAGCTGAGTCCACGAAAAGATCAGCCATGATCTTATTGAATGGCGGAACAGGCCCGAGGGGCCAGATGGCCTACTCCTGCCCCTAGTTCTTATGTTCGCTTGGCTGAGCTAGGAACTGGCACAGTGATGGGAGAACGCCACAATGCTGGTCAAATCATTTGCCATTCCTTCAAAGGCTATTTCTAAAGGGATACTAGCCCGTCACATCTGTAGATGTACTCTGCTGAGGGAGCCTGTCACAGCTGGATTGGGAAGGGGCTGGTAGAATTGGGCATTGCAGCCATGCTGCTGTTGTCAAACAGGCTGCCAACACTGCGTAGCCTTGCACAGGTGGAGTGATCAGTGGCGCAAAAGGGCCAGAGGTCAACAGGTAGTCACAGAACCTTTTCCCCCGCAACGTGGCAGCACCTGGAATGAGGGGGAAGATGGCCGGAATTCTCCGGCTCTTCACTCCGGCGGGATTCTCTGGTCCCGCCGGCATCGCACCCCTGCCCATGGGTTTGCCGCCGGCAAAGGGTGACGGATTCCCATTGACAACGGCAGGACCAGAGACTCCCACTGCTAGCAAACAACGCACCCCCCCCCCATCAGCAAGAAACACGGCTGGGAGGCTGGAGAATCTCGCCACACAAAACGCCTTTCTCGTAACACTCTCATTAATTTTTAATTGTCACTGAAATTAGCATCAATGAGGTATAATAATTAGCATCTTTCTACCTTCAGAGCTGCCATTCATTTGCTCAGCCATAGTCAGGGCACATTAGTTTAGTGTGTGTTTTTTTTAAGAAATTGTTCCATTCTGCCCAATTTGCCAGGTAGTCCCCACTCTGATCTGTTACTGCTACAAGTGGCGCTACCAAGCTGATTGTCAAACCAGCTGCCCTCTTTCATTGTACTTCCAGGTTGAGCGCATTCTGAAAAGAAAAACTGCTTACCAACCATGAAATTAAATGAGCAACAAGGCACTTCTTCAGATTGATTCTTCCTCACCAGTTTTGCACTGTTCTATTACCACGCTGGCACAGTGGTTAGCACTGCTGCCTCACAGCGTCAGGGACCTGGGTTTGATTCTCGGCTTTGGGTCACTGTCTCCGCGGAGTCCCCGCATGTTTTTTAAAAATCTGATTCAATCCAATCCAAGCCCAATTCGAAGTCTCAACAAGTGAGACATTCCAGATCCAAGCTGACAAGACAGGCTGGCCTCTTCCCGTCCTGGGGTTGATCAACATGATCCATGATAGGGGCAGGCATTGCACCCCCTCCAGTGCTTGATCTGCATGTTCTCCCCGTGTCTGCGTGGGTTTCCTTCGGGTGCTCCGGTTTCCTCCCACAGTCCGAAAGGCGTGCTGGTTAGGGTGCATTGGCCGTGCTAAATTCTCCCTCATTGTAACCCGAACAAACGTGGCAACTGGAGGATTTTCACAGTAACTTCATTGCAATGTTAATGTAAGCCGACTTGTGACACTAATAAATAAACCTTAAACTTTAGCTTTTCGTATAACAAAGTATAAATTCTAATGAAATGTTTTCCTTTAGTAATACAAGTGAAAATGGATTCTGGGTGAATTTTCAAACAAACTTTTCTATGTGGTGAATACTTAGCAAAAACGACAGCTTGCATTTATATAGCACCTTGAATGCATAACATCCCAAGAATTTTCACAGCGGTATCAAATTGGACGTTAAGGCAAAGAAAGGTTTTTAAGATGCATTAATAAAGTTTGCTCAATGAGGTGGGTTTTAAAGGAGAGGGGAGAGAGAAGCAGAATAGTGAGTTGGTCCAATTCTGTGGTGAGTACGTAGCTGGGTTTAGTAAATATCAGTAGACACTGTTTACAAAGCACACTCGGAGATTCATGAATGGATCAAGTGATTCAATGCAACGCAACAACCGATTGCCGTATCAAAATATGATGCAACCGGTGCAATTTAACACTGATCGCCTTGCAGAGAATGACCTTAAAGCAATAATCAATCCCTCGTGCTAATTGTGAACATGGAACCAGCCAGGCTTCCTACTTCTGATTATTAAAGTTTTTAAGTTTAAAGTTCATTTATTAGTCACAAGTAGGCTTACATTAACACTGCAATGAAGTTACTGTGAAAATCCCCGAGTCGCCACACTCTGGCCCCTGTTCGGGTTACACTGAGGGAGAATTTCGTACGGCCAATGCACCGTAACTAGCATATCTTTCGAACTGTGGGAGGAAACCGGAGCACCCGGAGGAAACCCACGCAGACACGGGGAGAATGAGCAGACTCCACACAGACAGTGACCCAAGCTGGGAATCGAACCCGGGTCCCTGGCACTGTGAGGCAGCAGCGCTAACCACCATGCCACCATGCCCGCCCGTGGAGTGATGCCTGGGATAGTGGCTGGAGATCAGACTCAAACTGTTTGTGATGCCCCTTCGCAATCCTGTGCACATCCAATCTCACATATTGGAAAAAATGACCCCCACCGCCCCCCCACCCTGCCAGATGCCAGCGGACAGCCCATACATCTCTGTGCTGTTCAAAGAGGATGCCGAAGTCTGAAACATAAACAGAAACTGCTGGGAAATCTCAGTTGTTTTGTGGAGAGAGAATAGAGCCAGCGTTTCCAGTCTGGATGATGAAGGATCACCCTGACTCGAAATGTTGGAGAAAACTCCAATAGAGTGGTGGCACAGTGGTTAGCACCGCTGTCTCACAGCGTCAGGGACCTGGATTCGATCCCTGGCTTGGGTCATTGTCTATGCGGAGTCTGCACGTTCTCCCCATGTCTGCATGGGTTTTCTCCGGGTGCTCCGGTTTCCTCCCACACTCCAAAAATTTGCAGGCTAAATAGATTGGCCATGTTAAATTGCCCCTTACTGTCCCAAGATGTGCAGGTTAGGTGGATTGGCCATGCTAAATTGCCCCTTATTGTCCCAAGATGTGCTGGTTAGGAGGATTGGCCATGCTAAATTGCCCCTTAGTATCCCAAGATGTGCAGGTTAGGTGGATTGGCCATGCTAAATTGCCCCTTAGTATCCCAAGATGTGCTGGTTAGGTGGATTGGCCATGCTAAATTGCCCTTAGTGTTCAAAGATGTTCAGGTTAGGGTGGATTGGCCATGCTAAATTGCCCTTAGTGTTCAAAGATGTTCAGGTTAGGGTGGATTGGCCATGCTAAATTGCCTCTTAGTGTCAGGGGGACTAGCGAGGGTAAATGCATGGGGATGGGGCCTGGGTGAGATTGTGGTTGGTGCAGACTCAATGGGCCGAATGGCCTCCTTCTACATTGTAGATTCTTTGATTCTATAAAAACTGGGGATGAGTTCAATACGAAAAAAACTGCAGTGTTGAATATTTGAGATCGGTTCTCACGCTGTTTTTTTTCCCCCCCTTCACCCCCACCCCCTCACAGTCTACTGCCAGAATTTTGCACCCAACTTCAAAGAGAGCGAGATGAATGCCATCGCCGCTGACATGTGCACCAATGCCCGCCGGGTGGTCCGCAAGAGCTGGATTCCCAAACTGAAGCTGCTGATGGTGGAAGGAGACGCCTACACTTCCTTCATCTCGGACACTACAGGGGTCAACCTGGACTCCGACATTTTGAATGCAGAGCAGGCCTTCGAGGCTGCAAATCACGAGAGCGAGGCAGGGTCTTCCCTGGAATCTGCTCAGTGACGGAGGCCACCTGGGACCAAGGTGTCAAAACCCAGGGTTCAATCTAGAACCACCCATGAGCAGAACACACACAAATCTGGCATCTTGTGCACACGAATACTGCTTAGAGGTACAGAATCAAACAAAAACCCTATTTATTCTGCATTGATGGGCTTGGAGAAATGTGTACAGGAGGAGCAGCGGCGGGTGGGGAGTACTGAATGTAATGGGTTAGGGATCGCACAGTCCATAGGTGGCCAGGGCACCCCATAGTCAGTTGTGCCAACTGCCCAAAGACTCTGCCTAGATTGAACCCTGAACACTTGCGGCTTAGATTAATCGGCTAGGTTGAGGCAGTCTGTCCAAGATGGAGACTGTTACATTTCTAACTCTCAACTCGGTTCCCTGTCGTTATCCCGGCTCTTCCTCCCTCTCTTGTCTGGTGTCCTGAAGGTGATGCCCACCATTCCGTGTGGCGAGGGATGAAACCTGGAGTTGACACGGGATCCGTGTCTTTTGTGGGAATCCTGGCTGTTTCACTAACTCGACACTACAATAATATTTAATAATAGTCTCATAAGCTACGGTCTTGAAGGGTATTTTATTTGGACCGCTATGTTCACTGCAGCAGTGTTTAACCTTTCGAGGGGTGCAGTGGCAGAGCGCTGCTTACTATAAACAGTGTGTGCTGCTGGATAAGGGCAGATTACACTTATTGAGATTGTTGTTCCAGTTTGTTCCGGGTTTACTGCAATCGCTGGAGCTGGAAGTTTACATTGCGATAATTATTTCACAAACTTTCTCTGTTAAGTGTGTGATTTAATGTTATTAATGCATCTTAATATCTCTCTAACCAAGGGTTCCCAGTCTCTTCCCACTTAACTCCCCTTTTCGCGACACATCCACTAAATTCTTTCCAAATCCTTTTACTGGCCACGTTTGTTCCTCACCCGCCTCTTCAGAGGCAACAATGAATGTAATTAACAAAACAATGAGATCTTCTGGGTGAGACAAAACAAAAGCTCAGGACAACACCCCAGGGTCAGCAAGGGGGACCCCTTCAGGCAGTGGAAATCAGTCCCAGGACTATGGGTACATTATTAATCAGCTTACCTTCAATGTGATGCAATATCTGATGCATTCAGTAGCAAGGGTAGTAGCTCCCACATCAGCATGTACACACATGCACATATACAAACACACACACACACATATATAGACGAGCACATACCCTTATACACACACATACATAGATGTGCGCACACACACTTACATAAATAGACGTGCACGCACACACATACATACGTGCACACTCTTACATACATAGATATGCATGCACTCAGTGGAATTTTCATATTCACAATAATGGAGGATTCCCCTCTCCCAGCAGATACTGACAGCAAACCCAGACCAACAGCCCCAGAGTAAAGATTACACACAATGCAAATACCAAAAAGAAAGGCGATCACTGAAGCAATTTCTTGTTCAAGGCTTCGTCCAATAAATAAGTCCAATGGATAATGGAGAAGCAAATAATTGGATCGTGGAATGATGCAGCACAAGAGGCCATTCAGCCCATCGTGCTGTTTCTAACCCTCTGAAAGAATTATCCAATTAGTCTGACTCCCCCATTCTTTCCCCCCCAGCCTTACAATATTTTCCCTTTCATTTATATAACTTCTGAGTTAAAGTCACTATTTAATCTGCTTCCACCATTCCCTCTGACGGTGCATTCCTGATCACAGTAACTCACTGAGTAAAAACAGTCTCCTCTTCCATCTTGGTTCTTCTATTAACTACCTTCGATCTTCATCCCCTGGCTATTCATCCTCATGTCACTGCCACTTTCTCTCAATCTGATCTATCCAAACCCCTTGTAATTGTGTTCTATTAAACCTCTCCTGTACCTACTTAACTGGAGTGTAGATCGTGGAATGGGAGGGTGTGTGACTGGAGACTAGGTCCCTTGATGAGTTAAATGTTGGCCTTTAACCAATGGGTCCGTTCTAGGCAATCTCAATCTTGTCTCCGTGACCCACAGCACAAAACTGCCCTTGCTTTAGCTCTAGAAGATGGTTGAAGTGGGTAAGTGTTGCCCCAATGCAGGCAAGGTGCTGTGCTGCTGCTAAGACAGAGGTCTGGACTGTATCAAGTGGTACTGTACCCGACCCAAGGTGCTGATGTGGCCTAGTCCATCCCTCACTTTAATCAGAATTAAACTGGCACAAAACAAATGGGTGACGTCTGCTCAGCATAGATTCCCAAAGGCAACAATGTGAAATACAAGACTAGTTACTCAAGATTGGCCACTGCTCAACTCGAGGTAGTGCATCAGTGCAACTCGAAATAAGACACCACGTTATTTTATAGATATATTTTTTGAAAAGCTATCGAAACGGCGATCACTTTCTTTAATTAATAGGGTATCCTGTAGTGTCAACGATAATCATATCCAATCTAGGGAGAGACAGTTAGTGGAAAATTCACACTTTAACAGAGAAATATTATCCTATTGTTCTAGAAAATATTTTGCGTATTTTTAAACGGGGGTCGGGAATAGGTTTGCTACTGAATGTAGAGGAATATCAGTACTCTGGTTTGGCCAGTTTGTGTAAACGGTAAGCGTTTCGGCATCACAGTTATCCAGGTGCCTTGGGCAAGATCCAACACCCTTCTCTAAGTCAATAGTCTCACAACACCAGGATGAAGTCCAACAGGTTTATTTGGTAGCACAAGCTTTCGGAGCGTTGCCCCTTCAAGGGGCAACGCTCCGAAAGCTTGCGCTACCAAATAAACCTGTTGGACCTCAACCTGGCATTGTGAGACTACTTACTGTGCCTATCCCAGTCCAACGCCAGCAACTCCACATCATGACCCTTCTCTTAATTATCGATGGTGATGAATTCTGAGAGAAGATTCACGGTGGAGACCCATTCCGATGTGTATCATCTGGTCTATGCCTGACCTTTCTAACATTATGGACAATGTGTATTTGGAATGTGAATTGTAACGGTGCCAGTTTTGCTCAGTGGTACTGACACCCATATATTAATAGAACGGTACAGAGAAAAGGAAATTGGTGTTTAAAGTGATCACTGAAGATAAGCTCAGAGTTGGTGCAGTCATAGATACTCCGTGGTTGGGGAGGACAGGGAGGGAAACAGAGTTGGAAGAGTTACTTGGTGGAATCTCCCTAGCCTAGTATACGATAGTGAGGGCTGGTTTAGCTCAGTGGGCTGGATGGCTGGTTAGGGATGCAGAACAATGCCAACAGCGTGGGTTCAATTCCCGTACCGGCTGAGATTATTCATGAAGGCCCCCCCTTCTCAACCTTGCCCCTCGCCTGAGTTGTGGTGATCTTCAGATTAAATCACCGCCAGTCAGCTCTCCCCCTCAAAGGGACCTATGGTCATCTGGGGCTATGGCGACTTTACAGTAGTAAGGTAGACCAAGTCTTCCAGTTGGGAATTAGATGCGGAGTCAGGTGAAGGTCCCCAAAACTGTTCAAATAATGAAACAATTGTGGAGATAACGTCCTACCATGTGGAATATCGCTGGTACAAAAAAGTGCCTTGGGTTGTCTATTGCCAATCGCAATCTATCATCTGCACATTCCAAATGGCATTAGCAAGATAATGAAGATGCTGGAATCGGAAACAAAAAACAGAAAATGCTGGAAAATCTCAGCCAGTCTGACGGCATCTGTGGAGAGAGAATAGAGCCAACGTTTCGAGTCTGGATAACTCGAGGGGCAGACAAAGGGTCAAGGCTCTGACAAAGGGTCATCCAGACTCGAAACTTTGTCTCTATTCTCTCTCCACAGACGCTGTTAGACCTGCTGAGATCTTCCAGCATTTTCTGTTTTAGTTCCAAAGGCATTGCTGTTTTAAGTCATAGGGAGGGGTTCCCGAATTGCATTACCCTGCCTCATCCCGCACTACTCCCCGATTCTAAAGACCTATCCGGAATCTATTCCCGGAGCTTTGACTGCCAGTTTGAGAATCCAGTTGAAAAGCAGAGGAATTTGGCATCTATTATGCTACTCAGCGATTGGATCTTTTCAATATTCAAATTTGGGGCGTTTTTAAATTTAGAAAAGGTGTAAAATAACTTACTAACTCCTCTGTGCTATTTTTAAAACCATTCAAGTATTTCCAAAAAGCTTTAAACCCTCCTCGCTACGTCAGCCCAGGTGTATACCCTCTGGCTGTTTGACTATGAGAGGCGTCACTGTTCAGTTTGATGCTGTCCTTGGCCAGCACCCGATGGTGATCAGAAAGAGGTACGTAGCCTCGCCATTAGACCTTCGGAATGGAAGAAATAGGAGGAGGCCATTCGGCCCCTCGAACCTGCTCTACTATTCGTGATTCAACCTTACCTCGTTCCCACTTTTCCTGCCTGATCCCCATATCCCTCAATTTCCAAAGAATCTAAAAACCTATTTATCTCAGGCTTGACTGAATTCCGCGACTGATCACCCCCCAGCCCCCTGGGGTAGAGAGTGCCAAAGATTCACAATCCTCTGAGTGAAGAAATTCCTCCAAATCTCAGCTTTAAATGTTCAACCCCCTTACCCCGAGACAATGCCTCCTAGTTGTAGAATCTTCAGCCAGTGGGAATAACCTCTCCGAAGCTCCTGAGGGTGAAAGTCCATTCTATTCAATCTCCCGACATGGGGCAGCCCTCTCATGCCAGGAACCTTCACTGCACCACCTCCAAGGCAATTATACCCTTTCCCCAGAGAAGGAAAGCAGAACTGTGATCTCCAAGTTCTGCACAATCGCAGCAAGACTTCCTTGCACCCCAGTCCTCTGGCATTTCACGACCAATAGGCCATTTGCCTTCCTGTTGCTTGCTGTACCTCCATGCCGACTATGCGTTGTATGAGGACAGTCAAATGTCTTTCTATTACCTGGAGGTGCGATGCCCAGTTCTGGCACGGAATGTGATGCCAACTCATCCCAAAGAGCTGAAAATAAGAATACAATTGATCGCCACAGCCAACATTCCCTTGGGTGGCACAGTGGGTTAGCACTGCTGCCTCACAGCGCCAGGGACCCAGCTTCAATTCCGACCTCGGGTCACTGTCTGTGTGGAGTTTGCACGTTCTCCCCCGTGTCTGCGTGGGTTTCCTCCGGGTGATCCGGTGTTTCCTCCCACAGTCCAAAGATGTGCGGGTTAGGTTGATTGGCTGTGCCAAATTGACCCTTAGTGTCAAGGAGATTAGCAGGGTAAATGTGTGGGAATAGGGCCTGGGTGGGATTGTGGTCTGTACAGACTCGATGGGCCAAATGGCCTCCTTCTGCACTGTGGGGATTCTATGAACATTAACAGTCCAAAGATGTGCAGGTTAGGTTGATTGGCCATGCTAAAAATTGCCCTTCGTGTCCTGAGATGTGTAGGTTAGAGGGATTAGTGGGTAAATATGTACGGATATGGGGGTAGGGCCTGGGTGGGATTGTGGTCGGTGCAGACTCGATGGGCCGAATGGCCTCTTTCTGCGCTGTAGGGTTTCTATGATGATTCTATGAACTGGTGGCCCTGATTGCAGGGACGAGAAACCCTGACTGGGCAAGATCCACTGGATTTGTATGTTTTCCAGAAATGTGGATCAAATTGGGGGAGTGAACAAAGATTCCAGAACGATTTAATAAAAATGAAGTTTGACGTATTCCGCTATTGCCCGTAGGTCAGGATTTTTAAATCAAACATTTGGGAGTGCACACACTATTATATCACCTACCCCCCTCCAAGCAAACTCCCAGCACAGTAGAATCAAAACTATTATGGTTTAAAGTTTATTTATTAGTGTCACAAGTAGGCTTACATTAACACTGCAATGACATTACTGTGAAAATCCCCTAGTTGACACACACCGGCGCCTGTTCGGGTAACACTGAGGGAGAATTTAGCACGGCCAATGCACCCTAACCAGCATGTCTTTGGACCGTGGGAGGAAACCTGAGCACCCGGAGGAAACCCACGCAGACATGGGGAGAACGTGCAGACTCCACACAGTGACCCCCCCCCCCCAAGCTAGGAATCGAACCCGGGTCCCTGGCACTGTGAGGCAGCTGTGCTAACCAGTGGCTGGGCGGTGTACACTGTCAGTAATTTTAGTTTTCATTCGGACCGTCTCGAGCTGGTTACCTGAAGGCTGAGTGCTGCCGCCTGAGGGGCGTTAATAGTTCAGGGTCACTCTCTGAGGAGCAATGGGTGAGACCCAGGGCTTGCCGACCATTCCGGGTCCAGCTGGAGTCTCCAGGGATTGAAGGTCAATTCTAAGTCAGCACCCAAGAGAAAATGTTTTATTTGTTAATTTGTTAGACAGATACTGGAGATGTGTGAAAAGGCTGTTTGACTGAGAGTCAATAATGATCTAACTGGGTAACAAACACAACAGGGATTGGCCATACAGGGCAGGGATTGCGATGGTCGCCATATTGAGCAACTAACGGGGGCAGGTCCATTTCTTATTTATTTGTTCATGGGATATGGGTGTTGCTGATTAGGTCAGCGTTTATTGCCCATCTCTAATTGCTCTTGAGAAGGTGGTGGTGAGCTGCAATCGCTGCAGTCCCTGAGGTGTAGGTATATCCACAGTGCTGTTAGGGAGGGAGCGCTAGGATTTTGACAGTGAAGGAACGGCTGATATATTTCCAAGTCAGGATGGTGAGTGGCTCGGAGGGGAAGTTTGCAGGTGGTGGTGTTCCCATGTGTCTGCTGCCCTTGATCTCCAAGTTGGCAGAGGTGGACTTGGAGGGTGCTGACGAAGGAGGCTTGCTGCCACTGTGTGTCGGTGGTGGGGGGAGTGAATGTTTGTGGATGTGGTGCCTATCAAACAGACTGCTTTGTCCTGGATGGTGTCGAGCTTCTTGAGTGTTGTTGGAGCCACACCCATCCAGGCAAGTGGGGAGCATTCCATCACACTCCTGACTTGTGCCTTGTAGATGGTGGACAGTTAATCACCACAGGATTCCCAATCTCTGGTCTTAAGTTTGAGTTTTTAAGTTTATTTATTAGTGCCATAGGTAGGCTTTTATTAACACTGCAATGAAGTTACTGTGAAAATCCCCTAGTTGCCACACACTGGCGCCTGTTCAGGTACACAGGGAGAATTTAGCATGGCCAATGTACCTAACCAGCACATCTTTCGGACTGTGGGAGGAAACCGGAGCACCCGGAGGAAACCCAGGTAGTGACAGGGGCAGACTCCGCACAGTGACCCAAGCCGGGAATTGAACCTGGGTCCCTGGTGCTGTGAGGCAGCGGTGCTAACCACTGTGCTGCCCTACCTGCTCTTGTAGCCACAGTATTTCTATGGCTGGTCCAGTTTGGTTTCTGGTAAATGGTAACTGCCAACATGTTGATAGCGGAGGATGAAATGGCCGCTCTCCTGCGCAGGCATGCCGTGAATGTTACACATGACCAGACCTCCAGGCATCTGTCCAGCCAGAGTCGGAAAGATGAATGAGTCAAAGGAGATGCTGAGAAACGGGAGGAGAGCTAGAAATTGTCTGAAAGGGTTTTTTTCCTTACTGCGTGTTTGGCATGAGGGCTGTCCAGGGATATTTTATTCCATCTCTCTCATTACTCCAGCCTCTCCATAAACGTGCGAGTTTCACGGCTTATGATGAACAGTGGGGCCTGGGACGTACAGCTGGAGATGCCATCTCCCAAAGGGCAAAACTGTCTGAATGTAACCGGCTAAAAAGGGACAGCGATTTCCACCACCTCCCCAAGTGAGTGGATGACCCTTACAAACCAAGATCAATCTCGAGCCTGTCCTGAGTGTGTCAAGGCAGCCACAACATCTTAGAATTGCCTTTAATTCCTTTGGGAGAGGATTACACATCAGCCAAGATGCTCTTCAGGGACCTCTGCTGGAAACGAGCGTGTGTGTGAGAGAGAGAATGGAGCCCGCTCCATGAGATCAGGCACTCGTTGCCCACACTCAGTCCTGAAGACTCTCCACTTGGGTATGGTGGTCCATCATCAACAGAATGGGAGGGGCAGAGGAAAAGAGTGCATTGATGTGAAGTGGCCTTCCCGGTTTGGAAGGTGCTGACGAAGGACGCTTGGTGAATTTCTGCAGTACATCTTGTACATGACATTCCCGGCTGCCAGTGTCAGTGGTAGAGGGAGTTGAAGGTGTTGGATGTGGTGCCAATCATCGGGCTGCTTTGCCCTGGATGGTGTCGAGCTTCTTGAGTGTTGTTGGAGCTGCACCCATCCAGGCAAGTGGGGAGCATTCCATCACTTGTGCCTTTGTAGATGGTGGACAGGCTTTGGGGAGTCAGGAGGTGAATTAAACTCTTGAGAGTCTAATTATAGATCCTAAAAGTCTGTTCAGAGGGAGTGTTCATGTAAAATCGTGTCCCAATGACGAAGTCACACCTACTGTCAGAATAACGACTGTGTTTGGATTGTTAAAGGGCTCCACAACTCTGCTGCCTTTCTAGGACCTCACTTTGGCAAACTTCTGAAAGGAGTAGGGTGCACGGTCCAGACAGGGCAGCAAGTGTATGCAAGCAGCAGCAATCTCTGGGTGCCACGCAGCCTGTCGCTTACTTTCCGCTTACCTGCTGCACACGTAAAAATTAATTTTACCGAATGTGGGCGTTGTTGGTTAGACCAGCATTTTTTTAATTGCCTATCCCTAGTTGCCCTTGCGATGTGGTGTGGAATCAGATAGCATCATCATTCTAGGCCTTGTCCCTCTTACATTGCCTCCACTCTGCGCTGTAGGGAGACACATAGTTCCAATCCCACTCAATCCAGTGGAAAGAAAGTTCCTTCTGTTGCCTGTTGATGCATTCGGGTCAAAAGTGCGCTGAGCGTGAGGCTACATTCCAATTCAGAAAATGTCACTGAGGCAGGATTGTGAGGGAGTTACTCAGCGTCTAACCATTGTGTCTCTGCCCAGGAGTGCTCGATGTTGACACTAAAACCAAAAGGATTCGAAATCAGTCAGCTGAGAATAAAATAAGTTTGATTTTAAGAGTATTAGTTGGCAAGGGGAGGGAGAACGATCACACAAATCTGAATTGATAAGTTGAATTACTGCTTTTCACTTTGCTCCCAGCGATCTGGTTCCACTGAAGGTCGCGGAGAGACGTGAGGGATTAACCTCAGACACAACCAAGATGAAGGGTTTCTTACAACTCAAATATGGGAACTCTCGAAGATCAACTAAATATCGATGCTTCAGTGTGTTTACAATGATGTGTACTGCCATTGGAACCAAATTCAGAGCCCTTTATACAAATAATCTATCAGTGTGCAAATGATTACTGAGAATCCCAACTTGGGGGAAACTTGGGCAAGGAATTGTTAACAGTGGGAATGAATGGGAAGCGACTTTAACCTGGGAATGAATAGTTCTGGAATTCTATACAATGCAAGTTGAGGGTCAAGTGATTTCGCTGTGATACTGAGTGAGGGCCATGTTAAATGTGTATTTATTTATAGAAATACTACACCACAGCCTCTTAAACATCTGTCCTCTGGGACCCAGCGCAGTTTAGCTTTCTCTATCCGCCGCAGACCATGTTTTAGATTAGAATATCTCTCGGAGGGCATGGTGCGATGGAGTCAGAATTACTCGGGAGAAGCGAGGAAGAGAAGGTAATTTTTAAAAAATATATCTAGGCTCCAAATAATTGCATAGTAGACTACTTCTCAAAAATAGAAATCATAGCTTTAATACAACTTTTCCAAACGACTAATTTCAGCAGTTCCTCCACTTACAAGTAATGGTTTGAATCCCAGAGTTCTGGGTTTAAGAGTACGGTGACTTGCTGAGCACGAGATTCGAGAACTGAAGCGGGGGGGGAAGAGATGCGTTAGACAGCTTTGCCACTTAGTTTTGGTCAGACAGTAATATCTCACCTCCCTCTGTCATCGAAAGCTTCTCTCTCAGCTGCTAAGGGGTGTACTTGATGACTGCACTTTTATCTGTAATCTGAGGAAAGGATTTTTTTTTTAGCTTAAAAAAAGTAATTTAAAAAAAAGCATTTTTAGGGTAATGTGTATATATAGTTCTTATTTTGGCTTTACTATTGTCAATTGTAATTTAGTTTAAAGAGGGGGCAGGGAGGGGAAGTTCGTTATACAAGTCCAGACTCATTGCTGATGGCTTGTTGTTGCTAATGCCTTACATGTATATCAGTGTCATCTGTCTGTAGTTCGTGCACTCAGCATTTTTAATATCAGCAGTTTTGTACAAAATACTTGTGCATAAATGTTTTTCCAGCTACTGCTTATATTGATCAATACTTGTAAAGTTTATGTTACCACATAGCCTGTGACTATTAAAAAGATCAAGTTTTTTTCCTTCCTGTTTAGTTACTTGCTGCTTAAGACTAAAGTAAAGTACTTTAAAGTTTATTTATTAGTGTCGCAAGTAAGGCTTACATTAACGCTGCAATGAAGTTTCTGTGAAATTCCCCTCGTCGCCACACTCCGGCACCTGTTCAGGTCAACGCACCTAAACCAGCACGTCCTACAGACTGTGGGAGGAAATCAGAGCACCCGGAGGAAACCCACGCAGACACGGGGAGAATGTGCAGACGCCACACAGAGTGACCCAAGCCGGGAATCGAACCCGGGTCCCTGGCGCTGTGAGGCAGCAGTGCTAACCCACTGAGCAGCCCACTAGAAACAACAGTGACAGACGTGATACTAAATTAGGAGGTATCGTTGATTGCAAAGAAGGTTATCAAAAATTACAAGGGGGATCTTGATCAGTTAGGGGAGTGGGCCGAGGATTGGCAAATGGGTTTCAATACATTTTGGAAAGTCAAACCAGGGTAGGACTTGTACAGTGAATGGTAGGGCCCGGGGGAGTGTTGGGGAACAGAGGGACCGAGAAGTACAAGTGCATAGTTCATCAAAAGCGGCGCGGCGTCACAGGTAGACAGAGTGGTGAAGGTGGCGTTTAGCGCACTGACCTTCATCAGTCGGGGCATTGAGTACAGGAGTTGGGACGTTGATGTACAGTTGTATAAGTCATTGGTGAGGTCGCTTTCGGAGTATTGTATCCAGTTTTGGTCACCCTGTTACAGGAAAGACATTGATAAACTGGAAAGAGCGCAGAGAGGATTTATGAGGATGTTGCCAGGACTCGTGGGCCTGAGTTATAGGGAGTGGTCGGCCAGGCTAGGGTTTTACTCCTTGGAACGAAGGGGAATGAGGGGGTGACCTTATTGAGGTGGATAAAATCATGAGGGGCATCGATAGGATGAACACGCAGTCTTTTTCCCGGGGAAGGGGAATTGAAAACTAGAGGACGTAGGTTTGGGGGAGAGGGGAAAGATTTAAAAGGGACCCGAGGGGCAACTTCTTCACGCAGAGGGTGGTGCGTGTATGGAATGAGCTGCCGGAGAAAGTAGTTGAGGCGGGTTCAATAGCAACCTTTAAAAGGCATTTGGATAAGTACATGGATGGGGAAGGATTAGGGGGGATTTGGGCCAAACGTGGGCAACTGGGACTAGCTGGGAGGGCAGCATGGACCGGTTGGGCCGAAGGGCCTGTTTCTGTGCTGCATTGCTCTATGAATGAATGAACACTCAAACACAACAGATGACGGTGACTCTGCGCCTGTTATGCATCACATCTGGGGGTGAAATCTGTGCCAATTGGTCTCTATCCGACTTGGGATGGGGGGAGGGGGTTAAGCCAAGTCTGCTATAAATTCTAATGCTTTCCCAGTTTGCTATTCCACAGCAGGTAAAACCCCGACTGAAACAGCAGACAGAAAAATGTCACACGGCCCTGTAAAACATTTGCCCAATTGTATTTACCACAAGTCAAGTTCATATCATTTTTGGCTTTAAAAACTGCAGCATCACAAAGAGCGGGGAGGTCCTCCGCTGTGTGTCCCGTTAGCTGGTCCCGACTAGAGTCTGGGCCCCTTTTCACCACTGCCACCCCCTCCCCTTGCAAACTCAACCCGTCAGTTGCTCTCCCGTGACACTCTGTTTGAGACAATGCGTCAGGTGGCCTTTACTTTTGCAGTAGTATTTTAAGTTTAAAGTGAAAACTGGAAGTGGGCTGCTAAGGAGGCTGGGAAGGGTTTTTTTAAGCGCGTGAAGTATAAAAGGCAGGCTGCAGTATACAGCGGGCAGCGTCGGGAGTGGGCAGTGGAGTGAGTGGGAAGCAGAGTGTGAGCTATAAGGCTTTGGCTCACAGGGCTTAGGCAGAAAGGGCGAGCAGGGGTGAGTTTAATTCATTTTTGCTGTTTCTACCTGGTACTGGCAAGGTATCTAGAGGGGATGGGTGTGCAGGCAGTGCTATGTTCCTCTTGCACTATGTTTGAGGTGAGGGACGACGACAGTGTCCCTGCTGATTACACCTGTGGGAAGTGCACCCATCTGCAGCTCCTCCAAAACCATGTTAGGGAACTGGAGCTGGAGTTGGATGAACTTAGGATCATTAAAACTGACAAAGCCCCAGGGCCTGATGGCATCTATCCTCGACTGCTCAGGGAGACGAGAGGTGAAATTGCTGGGCCTCTGACTGAAATCTTTGTCGCTTCTTTGGACACGGGTGAGGTCCCTGAGGATTGGAGGATAGCGAATGTGGTCCCGTTGTTTAAGAAGGGTAGCAGGGATAACCCAGGAAATTATAGGCCGGTGAGCTTGACGTCCGTGGTAGGGAAGTTGTTGGAGAGGATTCTTAGAGACAGGATGTATGTGCATTTAGAACGGAACAATCTCATTAGTGACAGACAGCATGGTTTTGTAAGAGGGAGGTCGTGCCTTACAAATTTGGTGGAGTTTTTTGAGGAAGTGACAAAAACGGTTGATGAAGGAAGGGCCGTGGATGTCGTCTATATGGATTTCAGTAAGGCATTTGACAAAGTCCCACATGGCAGGTTGGTTAAGAAGGTTAAGGCTCATGGGATACAAGGAGAAGTGGCTCGATGGGTGGAGAACTGGCTTGGCCATAGGAGACAGAGGGTAGTGGTCGAAGGGTCTTTTTCCGGCTGGAGGTCTGTGACCAGTGGTGTTCCGCAGGGCTCTGTACTGGGACCTCTGCTATTTGTGATATATATAAATGATTTGGAAGAAGGTGTAACTGGTGTAATCAGCAAGTTTGCGGATGACACAAAGATGGCTGGAATTGCGGATAGCGAAGAGCATTGTCGGGCAATACAGCAGGATATAGATAGGCTGGAAAATTGGGCGGAGAGGTGGCAGATGGAATTTAATCCGGATAAATACGAAGTGATGCATTTTGGAAGAAATAATGTAGGGAGGAGTTATACAATAAATGGCAGAGTCATCAGGAGTATAGAAACACAGAGGGACCTAGGTGTGCAAGTCCACAAATCCTTGAAGGTGGCAACACAGGTGGAGAAGGTGGTGAAGAAGGCATATGGTATGCTTGCCTTTATAGGACGGGGTATAGAGTATAAAAGCTGGAGTCTGATGATGCAGCTGTATAGAACGCTGGTTAGGCCGCATTTGGAGTACTGCGTCCAGTTCTGGTCGCCGCACTACCAGAAGGACGTGGAGGCATTGGAGAGAGTGCAGAGAAGGTTTACCAGGATGTTGCCTGGTATGGAGGGTCTTAGCTATGAGGAGAGATTGGGTTGACTGGGGTTGTTCTCCTTGGAAAGACGGAGAATGAGGGGAGATCTAATAGAGGTATACAAGATTATGAAGGGTATAGATAGGGTGAACAGTGGGAAGCTTTTTCCCAGGTCGGAGGTGACGATCACGAGGGGTCACGGGCTCAAGCTGAGAGGGGCGAAGTATGACTCAGACATCAGAGGGACGTTTTTTACACAGAGGGTGGTGGGGGCCTGGAATGCGCTGCCAAGTAGGGTGGTGGAGGCAGGCACGCTGACATCGTTTAAGACTTACCTGGATAGTCACATGAGCAGCCTGGGAATGGAGGGATACAAACGATTGGTCTAGTTGGACCAAGGAGCGGCACAGGCTTGGAGGGCCGAAGGGCCTGTTTCTTGTGCTGTACTGTTCTTTGTTCTTTATTAGGGACGCAGAGGTGGCCATAGACAGAAGCTTTAGAGATACAGTTACTCCGAGGAATGAAAACAGATGGGTGACGGTGAGAGGGGCTGGGAGGAAGCAGTCCGTGCAGGGATCCCCGGTGGTCGTTCCCCTTAGCAACAAGTATTCCGCTTTGGATACGGTTGAGGGGGATGACATACCAGTGGTGAGCCGCAGTGAGAGGATCTCCAGCACTGTGTCTGTCTCTGTGGCTCGGGAGGGTAAGGGGCAGAGCGGGAGGGCAATAGTTATTGGGGACTCGTTAGTTAGAGGGATAGATAGGAGGTTCTGTGGCAGCAAAAGAGACTCACGGATGGTATGTTGCCTACCGGATGCCAAGGTCCGTGACGTCTCAGACCGTGTTTTCCGGATTCTGAAGGGGGAGGGGAAACAGTCACAAGTCGTGGTACACATTGGTACCAATGACATAGGTAAGAGAAGGGACGGGGATTTAAAGCAGGAATTTCTGGAGCTGGGCTGGAAGCTGAGAGCCAAGACAAAACATGTGGTCATCTCTGGTACGTTGCTGGTGCCACGTGATAGCGAGTTGAGGAACAGGGAGAGAGTGCAGTTAAACATGTGGTTGCAGGGATGGTGTAGGAGGGAGGGTTTCAGATACGTGGATAATTGGAACAGATTCTGGGGAAGGTGGGACCTGTACAAACAGGACGGGGTGCACCTGAACCAGAGGGGCACCAATATCCTAGGAGGGAAATTTGTTACGGCTCTTCAGGGGGGTTTAAACTAATTTGTCAGGGGAGTGGGAAAAGGAGTTGTAGTCCAGAAGTCAGTGAGGGTGGTGAGGTATTGGGGAAGGTATCAGGGTCAAGGGTGGGTACTGGTAGACAGGAAGGTGGGTTGAAGTGTGTCTACTTCAATGCAAGGAGCATCCGGAACAAGGTAGATGAACTTGGGGCATGGATTGGTACTTGGGACTACGATGTTGTGGCCATTACGGAGACGTGGGTAGAACAAGGACAGGAATGGTTTTTGGACGTCCCGGGGTATAGATGTTTCACTAAGTGTAGGGAAGCTGATAAAAGAGGTGGAGGAGTGGCATTGTTAATCAAGGATAGTTTAACGGCTGCGGAAAGGCACTTCGAGGGGGATCTGCACACTGAGGTAATATGGGCTGAGGTTAGAAATAGGAAAGGAGCGGTCACGTTGTTAGGAGTTTACTGTGGCCCCCAAATAGTAATAGAGATGTGGAGGAAGAAATTGCTAAGCAGATTATGGATATGTGTGGGGGTCACAGGGTAGTTGTCATGGGGGACTTTAACTTTCCAAATATTGATTGGAACCTTTGTAGGTCAAATAGTTCGGATGGGGCAGTTTTTGTGCAGTGTGTGCAGGAGGGTTTCCTGACACAATATGTGGATAGGCCGACAAGAGGTGAGGCCACATTGGATTTGGTACTGGGAAATGAACCGGGCCAAGTGTTAGATTTGGTTGTGGGAGAGCACTTTGGAGATAGTGACCACAATTCGGTGTCGTTTGTTATTGCAATGGAGAGGGATAAGGCCGTACGGCAGGGCAAGGTTTACAATTGGGGGAGAGGTAATTATGATGCGATTAGGCAAGAATTAGGGGGCATAAGTTGGAAACAGAAACTGTCAGAGAAAGGAACTAATGAAAAGTGGAACTTTTTCAAGGAACAAATACTGGATGTCCTTGACAGGTATGTCCCTGTCAGGCAGGGAGGAAATGGCCGAGTGAGGGAACCATGGTTCATGAAAGAGGTGGAATGTCTTGTGAAAAGGAAGAGGGAAGCTTATGAAGGGATGAGGAAACAAGGTTCAGATGGCTCGATTGAGGGTTACAAGTTAGCAAGGAATGAGCTGAAAAAGGGGCTTAGGAGAGCTAGGAGGGGACACGAGAAGTCCTTGGCGAGTTGGATCAAGGAAAACCCCAAGGCTTTTTACTCTTATGTGAGGAATAAAAGAATGACCAGGGTGAGGTTAGGGCCGGTCAAGGATAGTAGTGGGAACTTGTGTATGGAGTCAGTAGAGATAGGCGAGGTGATGAATGAATACTTTTCTTCAGTGTTCACCAAGGAGAGGGGCCATGTTTTTGAGGAAGAGAAGGTGTTACAGGCTAATAGGCTGGAGGAAATAGATGTTCGGAGGGAGGATGTCCTGGCAGTTTTGAATAAACTGAAGGTCGATAAGTCCCCTGGGCCTGATGAAATGTATCCTAGGATTCTTTGGGAGGCAAGGGATGAGATTGCAGAGCCTTTGGCTTTGATCTTTGGGTCCTCGCTGTCCACGGGGATGGTGCCAGAGGACTGGAGAATGGCGAATGTTGTTCCTCTGTTTAAGAAAGGGAATAGAAATGACCCTGGTAATTATAGACCGGTTAGTCTTACTTCGGTGGTTGGTAAATTGATGGAAAAGGTCCTTAGAGATGGGATTTACGACCATTTAGAAAGATGTGGATTAATCCGGGATAGTCAGCACGGATTCGTGAAGGGCAAGTCGTGCCTCACAAATTTGATAGAATTTTTTGAGGAGGTAACTAAGTGTGTTGATGAAGGTAGGGCAGTTGATGTCATATACATGGATTTTAGTAAGGCGTTTGATAAGGTCCCCCATGGTCGGCTTATGATGAAAGTGAGGAGGTGTGGGATAGAGGGAAAGTTGGCCGATTGGATAGGTAACTGGCTGTCTGATCGAAATGATGTGGAGATGCCGGCGTTGGACTGGGGTAAGCACAGTAAGAAGTCTCACAACACCAGGTTAAAGTCCAACAGGTTTATTTGGTAGCAAATACCATAAGCTTTCGGAGCAATGCTCCTTCGTCAGATGGAGTGGTCTCTGTTCTCAAACAGGGCACAGACACACAGGGCTGTGTCTGTGCCCTGTTTGAGAACAGAGACCACTCCATCTGACGAAGGAGCATTGCTCCGAAAGCTTATGGTATTTGCTACCAAATAAACCTGTTGGACTTTAACCTGGTGTTGTGAGACTTCTTACTGTGTCTGATCGAAGACAGAGGGTGGTGGTGGATGGAAAATTTTCGGATTGGAGGCAGGTTGCTAGCGGAGTGCCGCAGGGATCAGTGCTTGGTCCTCTGCTCTGTGATTTTTATTAATGACTTAGAGGAGGGGGCTGAAGGGTGGATCAGTAAATTTGCTAATGACACCAAGATTGGTGGAGTAGTGGATGAGGTGGAGGGCTGTTGTAGGCTGCAAAGAGACATAGATAGGATGCAAAGCTGGGCTGAAAAATGGCAAATGGAGTTTAACCCTGATAAATGTGAGGTGATTCATTTTGGTAGGACTAATTTAAATGTGGATTACAGGGTCAAAGGTAGGGTTCTGAAGACTGTGGAAGAACAGAGAGATCTTGGGGTTCATATCCACAGATCTCTAAAGGTTGCCATTCAAGTGGATAGAGCTGTGAAGAAGGCCTATAGTGTGTTAGCTTTTATTAACAGGGGGTTGGAGTTTAAGAGCCGTGGGGTTATGCTGCAACTGTACAGGACCTTGGTGGGACCACATTTGGAATATTGTGTGCAGTTCTGGTCACCTCACTATAAGAAGGATGTGGAAGCGCTGGAAAGAGTGCAGAGGAGATTTACCAGGATGCTGGAGGGTAGGTCTTATGAGGAAAGGTTGAGGGAGCTCGGGCTGTTCTCTCTGGAGCGGAGGAGGCTGAGGGGAGACTTAATAGAGGTTTATAAAATGATGAAGGGGATAGATAGAGTGAACGTTCAAAGACTATTTCCTCGGGTGGATGGAGCTATTACAAGGGGGCATAACTATAGGGTTCGTGGTGGGAGATACAGGAAGGATATCAGAGGTAGGTTCTTTACGCAGAGAGTGGTTGGGGTGTGGAATGGACTGCCTGCAGTGATAGTGGAGTCAGACACTTTAGGAACATTTAAGCGGTTATTGGATAGGCACATGGAGCACACCAGGATGATAGGGAGTGGGACAGCTTGATCTTGGTTTCAGATAAAGCTCGGCACAACATCGTGGGCTGAAGGGCCTGTTCTGTGCTGTACTGTTCTATGTTCTAAGTCAAGTTCATATCATTCTTGGCTTTAAAAACTGCAGCATCACAAAGAGCAGGGAGGTCCTCCGCTGTGTGTCCCGTTAGCTGGTCTCGACTAGAGTCTGGGCCCCTTTTCACCACTGCCACCCCCTCCCCTTGCAAACTCAACCCGTCAGTTGCTCTCCCGTGACACTCTGTTTGAGACAATGCGTCAGGTGGGGATAAGACTTTGCAACTCGCCACTGCGTGAAATAACCCACTGATCCGCAGAATCTACCCTCTTGGGCCTCATCCAATCCTAAAACTCAGGATCCTGACATTAGTTACGGAGTTAACGGGATTGGGTGGATGAAATGTGTCCGATATTTTTTTTTAGATATTTCAACTGTTTTTATTTTCTCAAATCTCGACCAAACAGTTGTGACATCTTTTATTGCAATAATTTAAACCTACGAATCATCAAAAATACAGGAAATATGTTACCACGAAGACAAAAATGAAATGCGAGCTAGACTGTAAAACAAATGGTACAAAAAAAATAAAACATACTAAATTATTTGGCATTTCTAGATCGTGACAAAGTGTCCCAAATTTAGGCAGTTCATCCCGACTGGATGGCTTATAAAAAAGGGAGTTAGTTAAACTCTCTCCTAAACTGAAGCCCAAAATTCAGATAGTACCGGACAATAGATTCTACCTGTGGATTCGTCCTCTACCGCAGAGAAAGCTGCTGGGGCAGGGGGAAAGAGAGGGATAAATATTAAAACCTTAATTATTCTACCCCTGCTATAAAGATCAGACTGACAGAGTGAGTGAGAGATGGGTTAATCACCCAGTAAAGCGATGATTGGGATCAGACCACACATGGCTACAACATGGACTGTCCCCAGGCTGAGATCATGATCTTAGCCACACTAGCATGTAGGTAAACAGAAGGACAGCCAGACACTATCCCTCTATAACTGACAGGGCTGTGATACAGGAAAGGGCCGTACTCCTCCGCATCCAGTCAGGTAAACTGTCCCGAATGTGGAAGTTACCAGCTGGAGATGGTAACACCAATACAGTTCAGGAGAAGCTAATGAAGTGTTGATAGGATGAATCGTGTGGAACGCAACTCACTGCACAAACCCCTCTGTCCAATAATAACAACAACCAGGAGGCAACGAGCTACTCATCTTAAATGCCTATTTTGTTACATCTCATCTAAATGAGGTCCCCTCAGACAGTGCTGCACTCCCTCAGTACTGACCCTCTGACAGTGCTGCACTCCCTCAGTACTGACGCTCTGACTGTGCTGCACTCCCTCAGTACTGACCCTCTGACTGTGCTGCACTCCGTCAGTACTGACCCTCTGACAGTGCTGCACTCCCTCAGTACTGACCCTCTGACTGTGCTGCACTCCGTCAGTACTGACCCTCTGACAGTGCTGCACTCCCTCAGTACTGACCCTCTGACAGTGCTGCACTCCCTCAGTACTGACCCTCTGACAGTGCTGCACTCCCTCAGTACTGACCCTCTGACAGTGCTGCACTCCCTCAGTACTGACCCTCTGACAGTGCGGCACTCCCTCAGTACTGACTCGCTGACAGTGCTGCACTCCCTCAGTACTGACCCTCTGACTGTGCTGCACTCCGTCAGTACTGACCCTCTGACAGTGCTGCACTCCGTCAGTACTGACCCTCTGACAGTGCTGCACTCCCTCAGTACTGACCCTCTGACAGTGCTGCACTCCCTCAGTACTGACCCTCTGACAGTGCTGCACTCCCTCAGTACTGACCCTCTGACAGTGCTGCACTCCCTCAGTACTGACCCTCTGACAGTGCGGCACTCCCTCAGTACTGACCCTCTGACAGTGCGGCACTCCCTCAGTACTGACTCTCTGACAGTGGGGCACTCCCTCAGCACTGACCCTCTGACAGTGCTGCACTCCCTCAGTACTGACGCTCTGACAGTGTGGCACTCCCTCAGTACTGACCCTCTGACAGTGCAGCACTCCCTCAGTACTGACCCTCTGACAGTGCAGCACTCCCTCAGCACTGACCTTCTGACAGAGTGGCACTCCCTCAGCACTGACCCTCTGACAGTGCAGCACTCCCTCAGCACTGACCTTCTGACAGAGTGGCACTCCCTCAGCACTGACCCTCTGACAGTGCGGCACTCCCTCTGTACTAACGCTCTGACAGTGCGGCACTCCCTCTGTACTAACGCTCTGACAGTGCGGCACTCCCTCAGTACTGACCCTCTGACAGTGCTGCACTCCCTCAGTACTGACGCTCTGACAGTGTGGCACTCCCTCAGTACTGACCCTCTGACAGTGCAGCACTCCCTCAGCACTGACCTTCTGACAGAGTGGCACTCCCTCAGTACTGACCCTCTGACAGTGCTGCACTCCCTCAGTACTGACGCTCTGACAGTGTGGCACTCCCTCAGTACTGACCCTCTGACAGTGCAGCACTCCCTCAGCACTGACCCTCTGACAGTGCGGCACTCCCTCAGTACTGACGCTCTGACAGTGTGGCACTCCCTCAGTACTGACCCTCTGACAGTGCGGCACTCCCTCAGTACTGACGCTCTGACAGTGTGGCACTCCCTCAGTACTGACCCTCTGACAGTGCAGCACTCCCTCAGCACTGACCCTCTGACAGTGCAGCACTCCCTCAGCACTGACCCTCTGACAGTGCGGCACTCCCTCTGTACTAACGCTCTGACAGTGCGGCACTCCCTCTGTACTAACGCTCTGACAGTGCGGCACTCCCTCAGTACTGACCCTCTGACAGTGCGGCACTCCCTCTGTACTAACGCTCTGACAGTGCGGCACTCCCTCAGTACTGACCCTCTGACAGTGCGGCACTCCCTCAGTACTGACCCTCTGACAGTGTGGCACTCCCTCAGTATTGACGCTCTGACAGTGCGGCACTCCCTCAGTACTGACGCTCTGACAGTGCGGCATTCCCTCAGCACTGACCCTCCGACAGCGAGGCGCCCCCTCAGGGCTGACCCCCCGACAGTGCGGCACCCCCTCAGCACTGCCTTGGGAGTGTGGACCTGGGCAATGTGTTCAAGTCTTGCAGCCTTCAGAGTCAGAGGGGCAATGCACAGTGCCTGCAGAGGTAGTGTCCGAACGTGGGATGCTTTTTTTTCCCCAGGAACTGCTCAAGAAGAGGGAGCGAGAGAGAATAATCGAGACTCCAGATTGTCTCTCGAAGACCTGGCAATTTCCCCATTCCTGAGCAGAGAGGAATTCAGTGGGAGGAGGCTGAGTTTGTTGTTAACTATTGCGGACTGATTTGCGTTAAAAAAGCCAGGAGGCCGAAGATTAGATTTTGTCCTTGATTCTAAAAGGAACTACCATGTCCACTACCGACATCCTGAAAGGTACAAACTAACAGATTCAAAACAAAACATTGTGGGGTTCTCTTTTACATTTCTCACCCTCTCCACGTTTGTGACATTGGACACGGCACCCAGTCCAAAAATAAACAGAAATAAGAGGAGTGGCCATTGGCGGAACTCTGTCCTGCTGAAACTCTGAGTGACTCGCCCCAGATCTCTCCCACCACAGATGTTCCAGTTGCCGATCGACCGTGGCAACCCTGGTCGTACACAATTAGAAGTCCCGGCGCAACGATCACAGAGTGAATAACAAGATGAGCACCACGATCAGGATGACGAGAAGAACGATGATCACGCACCACTGGCGTCGCGCTGTCGGACAGAGAAAGTTGTCAGTCTCGGTACAAAAAGGCATCGGGCAATTCAACATGGTCGGGAGAGTAAATAACTTCCATTTATATAGCGCCTTCCAGGTAATAAAACATCCCTAAAGAGATCACGGGAATATTATCAGACAGAATCAGAGTCTAAAGCCACACGGTTCTTTCTGGTTATATCACAGCTTGGTATGGGCTCCAGCTCTGCCCAAGTCCGCAAGGAACTACAAAAGGTAGAAACTTACCACTCGTCATGTGAGAATGTAGCCCAATCCATCACGCAAACCAGCCTCCCATCCACTGACTCTGTCTACACTTCCCGCTGCCTCGGGGAAAAGCAGCCAGCATAATTAAGGACCCCACGCACCTCCGGACATTCTCTCTTCCACCTTCTTCCGTCGGGGAAAAGATACAAAAGTCTGAGGTCACGTACCAACCGACTCAAGAACAGCTTCTTCCCTGCTGCTGTCAGACTTTTGAATGGACCTACCTCGCATTAAGTTGATCTTTCTCTACACCCGAGTTATGACTGTAACACTACATTCTGCACTCCTTTCCTTCTCTATGAACAGTATGCTTTGTCTGTATAGTGTGCAAGAAGCAATACCTTTCACTCTATGTTAATACATGTGACAATAATAAATCAAATCACAAAAAGGTATTAGGACAGGTCAAAAGCACGATTAAGCAGGCAGGTTTTGAATCATAGAATCATGCAGCACAGAAGAGGCCCTTCAGCCCATCGAGTCGGCACCGACACATTAGAAACACCTGAACTCCAACCTAATCCCATCTGCCCGCATTCGGCCCATAGCCCTGAATGTTATGACGTGCCAAGTGCTCATCCAGATACTTTTTAAAGGATGTGAGGCATCCCCGCCTCCACCACCCTCCCAGGCAGTGCATTCCAGACCCTCACCACCCTCTGGGTCAAAACGTTTTTCCTCAAATCCCCCCCTGAACCTCCTGCCCCTCACCTTGAACCCATGTCCCCTCGTGACTGACCCTTCAACTTTGAGGAACAGCTGCTCCTTATCCACTCTGTCCATGCCCCTCATAATCTTGTACACCTCCATCAGGTTGCCCCTCAGTCTTCTCTGCTCCAACGAAAACAACCCAAGCCTACACAACCTCTCTTCATAACCTAAATGCTCCGTCCCAGGCAGCATCCTGGTGAACCTCCTCTGCACCCCCTCCAGTGCAATCACATCCTTCCTATAATGTGGCGACCAGAACTGCACACAGTGCTCCAGCTGTGGCCTCACCAAAGTTCTATACAACTCCAACATGACTTCCCTGCTTTTGTAATCTATGCCTCGATTGATAAAGGCAAGTGTCCCATATGCCTTTTTCACCACCCTACTAACATGCCCTACCGCCTTCAGAGATCTGTGGACAAACACGCCAAAGTTCCTTTGTTCCACAGAACTTCCTAGTGTCCTACCATTCATTGAATACTTTCTTGTCAAATTACTCCTTTAATAACGTCTTAAAGGAAGTGGTGGGGAAAAGGGGTTTTTAGGGAGTTTAGGGATCAGGCATCTGAAGGCTTGGGCGCCAATGGCAGGGTGATGACATTTTCGGATGGAATTAAATACTTGATGAGAATTGGGTGTGGATAAAAAGTATGGAAATGGGACAAAAGCAGCCAGCCCCGATCTCCAGCTAGTACCAGAGCAGAACAAAGGGCCAAATGGCCTCCTCCTGTGCAGAGAGAACAGTGGGATTGGGGGCTGGGGGCGGCTTGGAAACTTACCACTCGTCATGTGAGAAACTTTGGCCAACTTTTTCAGCGTGCCGTCCAGTCGGGAATGAGTGTTGTCCATTTCATGGGAAAATTCATCCAACATCCTGGAGGAGAGAAATCAGACTGGGTTAGAAAGCAGGACGTGGCTTCTTCCTCGGACAACGCTGAGCCCCGGGAGGGACAGGCTGCCCTCTTACATAGAATCCCTACAGCACAGAAGGAGGCCATTTGGCCCATCAAGTCCACACTGACCACAATCCCACCCAGGCCCCAGTCCTGTAACCCCTCATATTTACCCTGCAAATCACCTGACATTAGGGTTAATTTAGTGTGGCCAATCCACCTAACCCACATATGTTTGGAACGTGGGAGAAAACCGGAGCACCCATTTCCAAGCCCCAACCCTCAATCCCACTGTTCTCTCTGCACAGGAGGAGGCCATTTGGCCCTTTGTTCTGCTCTGGTACTAGCTGGAGATCGGAGCTGGCTGCTTTTGTCCCATTTCCATACTTTTTATCCACACCCAATTCTCATCAAGTATTTTAGTTCCATCCTAAAATTTCATCACCCTGCCATTGGCGCCCAAGCCACGCAGACACGGGGAGAACATACAAACTCCGCACAGACAGTGACCCAAGCCGGGAATCGAGCCCGGGTCCCTGGCGCTGTGAGGTAGCAGTGCTAACCACTGTGCCACCCAGCACCGGGGGATGTATTTATGCCAGTGTATGTGTGGGGGTGTACAGGCTGGATTAACACGATGGTCTTATCTACTGATACAGAATTAACGCTCACACATTGATCGCAGGGTTTTGCCGGTGGCAGTCACAAGGTAATAAATCACTCGAAAGAGCAGCTGCTTCATTAGCAAGGCGACGATAATGTAAATATTTGTGAGCTTGTGTTGAGTGAACCAACCCAGATCAAAGTCCTCACACACAGTGTGGTGCAGGGACTGTTGTTATGTGGCAAAGTTGTTCAAACAGGAATGACCCCGTGTGGGGTACAGAGTACTGGGCTAATGCTAAGATACTTGGTAGTGTGGATGAACAGAGGGATCTGGGTGTCCATGTGCATAGATCCCTGAAAGTTGGCACCCAGGTTGATAGGGTTGTTAAGAAGGCGTACGGTGTGTTAGCTTTTATTGGTAGAGGGATTGAGTTTCAGAGCCATGAGGTCATGCTGCAACTGTACAAAACTCTGGTGCGGCCGCACTTGGAGTATTGCGTACAGTTCTGGTCGCCGCATTATAGGAAAGATGTGGAAACGTTGGAAAGGATGCAGAGGAGATTTACCAGGATGTTGCCTGGTATGGTGGGAAGATCGTATGAGGAAAGGCTGAGGGACTTGAGGTTGTTTTCGTTGGAGAGAAGAAGGTTAAGAGGTGACTTAATAGAGGCATACAAGATGATCAGAGGATTAGATAGGGTGGATAGTGAGAGCCTTTTTCCTCGGATGGTGACGGCTAACACGAGGGGACATAGCTTCAAATTGAGGGGTGAGAGATAGAGGACAGATGTTAGAGGTAGGTTCTTTACTCAGAGAGTAGTAAGGGCGTGGAATGCCCTGCCTGCAGCAGTAGTGGACTCGTCAACATTAAGAGCATTTAAATGGTCATTGGATAAACATATGGATGATATTGGAATAGTGTAGGTTAGATGGGCTTTAGATTGGTTTCACAGGTCGGCGCAACATCGAGGGCCAAAGGGCCTGTACTGCGCTGTAATGTTCTATATTCTATGGTCACACTGCCCTTCTCGAGGGCAATTAGGGATGGGCAATAAACGTTGGCCAGCCAGCGATACCCACATCCCGTGAGTGAATGTAAAGTAACTGTCGACACCCTTTCTTCCGAACTCCGGGTTTGCAGCAAGTGGCCAGGGTGGGATTGGAGTCATTCCTCTGCCCATTCTTATCCCAAAGATTAGAATAGATTCTCCGGGCGGGATTTCACCGGCTCGCTTGTCCCGAATCCAGAAAATCCCGCCCAAAGTCAACGGACCTTCCCACTGTCCGCCTCCTGCCCGCTCCGATTCCCGTGGTGGGCGGGACAGTAAAATCCCAGCCTCTATTTCTGTCATGCCCGGCTAGCTCAGTCGGTAGAGCATGAGACTCTTAATCTCAGTGTCGTGGGTTCGAGCCCCACGCCATTGTTTAGGCCGGCACGGTGGCAGAGTGGTTAGCACTGCTGCCTCACAGCGTCAGGGACCCGGGTTCGATTCCCAGCTTGGGGTCACTGTCTGTGCGGAGTCTGCACATTCTCCCCGTGTCTGCGTGGGTTTCCTCCGGGTGCTCCGGTTTCCGCCCACAGTCCAAAGATGTGCGGGTTAGGTTGATTGGCCGTGATAAATTGACCCTTAGTGTCAGGGGGACTAGCTCGGGTAAATATGTGGGGTTACGGGAATAGGGCCCGAGTGGGATTGTGGTCGATACAGACTCAGTGGGCTGAATGGCCTCCTTCTGTGCCATAGGGATTCTATGTCAACCCACATCCCAATAAACTTCATCACAGGCACCAAGTTTGAACTCCCAACCCCAGAATAATCTTCAATCTTCTCCCAGCTGATCGATGAAATATCTCCCCGTCTTACTGTGGAAATCTCACATTTCAACAACACTTTCATAACCTCACAACGTTCCAAGTTGTTTCACAGCCAATAAAGGATTCTCTGTGACGTAGTCACTGCTGTAACGTGGGAAACGCAGCAACCAGTTTGTACACAGCAAGATCCCACAAACAACAAGAGTGATAATCTGCTTTAGCAAGTGTAGTCCAGGGAAGGTATTGGTCAGGACACCTCCATCCCTGCAGAGGATCGTTAATCTCCATCTGAGGCGCCAGGCCTCAGTTACACGTCTCACTCAACATATAGCACCCTCCTTGTACTGACCCTCTGACAGTGCGGCACTCCCTCAGTACTGACCCTCTGACAGTGCGGCACTCCCTCAGTACTGACCCTCTGACAGTGCGGCGCACCCTTGGTACTGACCCTCTGACAGTGTGGCACTCCCTCAGCACTGACCCTCTGACAGTGCGGCGCTCCCTCAGCACTGACCCTCTGACAGGGCGGCGCTCCCTCAGTACTGACCCTCTGACAGTGCAGCAGTCCCTCAGTACTGACCCTCTGACAGTGTGGCATTCCCTCAGCACTGACCCTCTGACAGGGCGGCGCTCCCTCAGTACTGACCCTCTGACAGTGTGGCACTCCCTCAGCACTGGCCCGCTGACAGTGCGGCACTCCCTCAGTACTGACCCTCTGACAGTGCGGCACTCCCTCAGTACTGACCCTCTGACAGTGCGGCGCCCCCTCGGTACTGACCCTCTGACAGTGCGGCACTCCCTCAGCACTGACCCTCTGACAGTGTGGCACTCCCTCAGCACTGACCCTCTGACAGTGCGGCACTCCCTCAGTACTGACCCTCTGACAATGCAGCACTCCCTCAGCACTGACCCTCTGACAGTGCGGCAGTCCCTCAGCACTGACCCTCTGACAATGCGGCGCCCCCTCGGTATATTGCGGGGAGTGGGCTTTGTGCTCAAGTCTCGGGGGGGGCGAGTTGAACCCATGTCTTTGTGACCCAGAGTCAAGTCTACAGACCCACATCCATCAGCTCGGGGAACGGAATCATATAAAAATAACATGTGTGTTTGATTCGGTTGGTCTGACAGTAATCCATCGAGCACGGAGGAATCTACTTACACTGCCTGCTCCTCCAACTCATCCCCGATTCGCTCCGACATGTTCTTTAGGACTCTGCTGCTGCCTAGTACCAACTCCAGCTGATCGTCCTGCTGTTCGACTATCAACTGCACGGAACCAAGGGCGAGAGTTAACAGCATTACTCACACTGCCTTACACCAGCCTCATTATCCTGCCCGTTCCCCATCCGTGAAACTCGCTGCCCCAGCGCACGGCGGAGTCTGAATCACTGAATGGTTTGAAGAAGGAGATGGATATATTTCTGATAGAAAAAGGGTTAAAGGGAGATGGGGAACAGGTGAGGGAGGTGGATTTGAGACCAGGGGGAGATCAGCCATGATCTGATTGAATGGCGGAGCAGGCTCGAAGGGCAGAATTTGCCAACTTCTGCTCCTAATTCCCATGTTCACACTAAAATCTTTTTCCCTTTGGTTAAAGTTTAAAATATCTATATTTTTGCCATCTGTATGTTTATCGCTGGCTAGACCCAGCATTTATTGCCCATCCCTAATTGCCCCTTGAGCAGGTGGTTATGAGCTTCCTTCTCGAACCCGCTGCAGTCCCTGTGGTGTAGGTACACCCACCGTGCTGTTAGGGAGGGAGTTCCAGCATTTAAATCCGGCAACAGTGAGGGAACAGCCGATATATGTCCAAATCAAGTGATACGGAATCTTGGTGGGGAACTTCAAGTGTTGGTGTTCCCAGGTATCCACAGAATCCCGGCAGTGCAGAAGGAGGCCACTCGGCCCATCGAGTCTGCACCAACTCTCTGAAAGAGCATCTTACACAGGCCCACCCCATCCCTATAATTCCACATATTTACCCCGCTAATCTCCCTAGCCTACACGAAGGGGCAATTTAGAATGGCCAATTCGCCTAACTTGCATATCTTTGGACTGTGGGGGGAAACCGGAGCACCCGGAGGGAAACCCACGCAAACACGGGGAGAATGTGCAAACTCCACACAGACAGTGACCCGAGCCGGGAATCGAACCCGGGTCCCTGGCGCTGTGAGGCAGCAGTGCTAACCACTGCGCTACCGGGCTGCCCATATCTGCTTGTGCTTGTCCTTCCAGGTGGTCGAGGTCACAGGTTTGGCAGGTAGTGTCTACGGAGCCTTGGCTGCGGTGCATCTTACAGACGGCACACACGGCTGGATGGGGGACCGGTAGAGTGAGATGCTGGGTCAGATTGCTGAGAGATTTGGGGGATTCAGTCCCTCATTCTCACTGCACACCATCAGCACAAATGCTATTCCACAATTGGACCCCACTTGTACAGATTAAACCTGCCCATCAGCCCCTTAAACTCAGATGAAACCAATCGCACTCCCGCTCCTGGATTGAGGATGTGCACTGGGTATTTCTAAACCACACAGTCCCAGGCTCAAGGCCAGCTCAGAGCCGGCTAGTCCGTGCAATACTGACAGCAAGGAGTCACAGAGCGTACACACAACTCCCACAGGCGGGGAGACATCTCTGCCCCAACCTCAGTGACCACTACACTGCCATGGATTTAACACTCTCCACAATCTTTTCAAATCCTCCCTTGTCTCGCCACCTCCCCATCTAAAGTAAAGTTAAAGTTTATTTTTTAGTCACAAGTAAGGCTTACATTAACACTGCAATGAAGTTACTGTGAAAATCCCCTAGTCGCCACACTCTGTTCGGGTTACACTGAGGGAGAATTTAGCACGGCCAATGCACCCGAACCAGCACGTCTTTCGGACTGTGAGAGGAAACCGGAGCACCCGGAGGAAACCCAAGCGGGGAGAACGTGCAGACTCCGCACAGACAGTGACCCATGCTGGGAATCGAACCCAGGTCCCTGGCGCTGCGAGGCAGCAGTGCTAACCACTGGGCCGCCCACGGTGATGGTAACTGTGCAGTGTGTTACAATGTGATTGGCTAAATCTCTGTAACCTCCTCCAGCTCCACAACCCTCCAATCCTGTCCTTACCCCATTTTACTCACTCAACCACTGGTGGCCACACCTCGAGATGTCCGACCTCCCGCGATAAACCCCTCCAGCTCTCTCTCTCTCTCTGCCTTCGACTTACACTTTGAGTCACCTGTCCTAATGTCTCCTTGTGGGAAGATCAGTGTGACATTGTGTTTAATCATTTTCCTGTCCATCGTGGTGGGATATTTTCCGGTTAGAAACAGTGCGGGAATCAAGAGTTATGGGGATAAGGCGGGAAAGTGGAGTTGATGATTATCACATCAGATCAGTCATGATCTCATTGAATGGTGGAGCAGACTCGATGGGCCGAATGGCCCTACTTCTGCTGGTCTCAAGTTGATTCTAACTTCACTTATAAACTGAAATCCCTCATCGCTCTCTGTCTCTCGGGCGCACAGACCTTCTCCAGCTGTTGGTGTTTTCCTGCACTCTCTGCCCCAGCTCTTCATAATTAAGCTTCAGTTTGAGGACTTACTCTCTGCTGAACTCGCTGCTCCTCGATGTACTGGGAGTTTGCATTCTCCAATTCCTGGTCCAGGCGCCTGTATCTGTCCATGGGCTGGTGCGGGTGCTCAATCCCTCCAAGCAGATTCTGTAACAACAGGGAGAGTAGATCACTTCTTGCTCCCGTTACAGACCACCTTCCCTTTCCCCATTACAATTCACCCATCTTCTCTCCCCATTACAGTCCGTCCTCCGTGCCACCTCCATTACAGTCCACCCTCCCTTTCCCTATTACAATATGCCCACCCATGTTACAGTCTGCCCTCACTTTCCCTATTACAATTCACCCATTATCCCCCCATTACAGACCACCCTCCCTTTCCCCATTACAATTCACCCATCTTCCCTCCCCATTACAGTCCATCCTCCCTGCCACCCCCATTACAGTCCACCCTCCCTTTCCCTATTACAATACGCCCACCCATGTTACAGTCTGCCCTCACTTTCCCTATTACAATTCACCCATTATCCCCCCCGTTACAGTCCACCCTCCCTTTCCCCATTACAATTCACCCATTATCCCTGTTAGACCACCCTCCCTTTCCCCATTACAATTCACCCATCTTCCCTCCCCATTACAGTCCATCCTCCCTGCCACCCCCATTACAGTCCACCCTCCCTTTCCCTATTACATTACGCCCACCCATGTTACAGTCTGCCCTCCCTTTCCCCATTATAATACACCCCCCCACCCCATATTACAGTCCACCCTCCCTTTCCCTATTACAATACACCCACCCATATTACAGTCCACCCTCCCTTTCCCCATTACAACACACCTACCCATCCCCATTACAGTCTGCCCTCCCTTCTCCCATTACAATACACCCACCCATCCCCATCACAGACCATCCTCCTATCCCCGTTACAGTCCGTCCTCCCTTCCACCCCCGTTACAGTCCACCCTGCTCCCTTCCCTGTCACATGACAGTGATGCTTTGTAAGGGTACAGTGCTCAACAATTCATATGACAATACCAGTCAGAGCGCGGTACACTACCCAAGGTCACACAGTCTAAAACCAACTCATGAACTCATGGCTCAAACATCCTCTTTATTCAAAGCCACATGATGTGATCGTCCGGCCGTATAGCAGAGAGCAGCCCTTTCTGCCCATCATAGCTGCGCAGACTTCTCCGATCAGACCCACTCCCCTTCCCCTCCCCCACAGCTCTGCAAATTCTACACCTTTCAGATCGTTTATCAATTACATTAAATCCGTATCCCTGTGTTTACTGACCTCACCCCCTCCCCTCCCCCAGTAACAGTTCCGCCTTATTTACTTGATCAAAACCTTTGATTAAGTCTCTCTATGGAGAACAATCCCAGTTTCTCTCCACGTTACAGAAATGGGAGTGCCTGGATTCAGTACGATATGTTTCACAATAATCCCCCTTATCTGTCCCTTCACTTACGCACGTTCTCACTCAGCGTGATTAGCAAGTGGAATATTTGGGTTTTCCGACTCCACACCAAACCAGAGACTAGCCAATCCGTCAAGTTAAAATCCCACGGAAATTCAGACATAGTCCCCGTTCCTCATCGCAGTGACCCTGGCTGATGTTGGTCAACAATTATTTATTCATTCATTTCATGGGACCTGGGCGTCGCTGGCTGGGCCAGCATTTATCACTCATCCCTAGATGCCCTTGAACTTGATGTGGAGATGCCGGCGTTGGACTGGGGTGGGCACAGTAAGAAGTCTCACAACGCCAGGTTAACGTCCAACAGGGTTATTTGGTGGCACGAGCTTTCGGAGCGCTGCCCCTTCATCAGGTGAGTGAGGAGTTGTGTTCACAAACAGGGCATATACAGACACAAACTCAATTTATAAGATAATGGTTGGAATGCGAGTCTTAACAGGAAATCAAGTCCTTACAGGTACAGACAATGTGAGTGGAGAGAGGGTTAAGCACAGGTTAAAGTTGTGGGGGTTACAGATAGTGTGACATGAACCCAAGATCCCGGCTGAGGCTGTCCTCGTGTTTGCGGAACTTGGCTATCAGTCTCTGCTCAGCGACTGCGTTGTCGTGAAGGCCGCCTTGGAGAACGCTTACCCGAAGATCAGAGGCTGAATGCCCTTGACTGCTGAAGTGCTCCCCAACAGGAAGAGCACACTCCTGCCTGGTGATAGTCGAGCAGTGTTCATTCATCCGTTGTCATAGCGTCTGCATGGTCTCCCCAATGTACCATGCCTCGGGACATCCTTTCCTGCAGCGTATCAGGTAGACAACGTTGGCCGAAATCTCACTAACTGTCCCATCTGGAGACAATACACATCTCTTTAACCTGTGCTTAACCCTCTCTCCACTCACATTGTCTGTACCTGTAAAGACTTGATTACCTGTTAAGACTCGCAATCCAACCATTATCTTGGTAAATTGAGTCTGT